>NC_134490.1:37730608-38030608 GCF_040206685.1 Ascaphus truei
GCATGCAGACCATCACCCTAAATAACACCCACGATGCCAATGAGTAAGTGCCACATCACCGCCCCCCTTCCCTACCCCAAGCACGCAGTCCCCTTTCTAATTTGACCCCTCTCTGCGTCCCAAATCAAAGCAGCTGCTATTTTCACCTCTTTCCCCCAGACGCCCGGACACCGTGAAACAGAAAAATGCTTTCCCCCCGAACTTCATTCACTCTCTGGACTCCACGCACATGATGCTCACGGCGCTGCATTGCCACAGGTCGGTTACCGTGCCGCCCGCTGGGGATTCCGACACACAGGGACCCTTCTGTACAGTTTGGGGGGTGAAATGACTTGCTCAGATAACTGTGATTACCAGCTCCCTCTTCTTGCAGACGCGGTCTCACCTTTGTCTCCGTTCATGACTGCTTTTGGACTCACGCGGACATGGTGGGACATCATGAACCAGGTGAGACGAGCCCACCCAGTGTCGTCCCTCCCCTAATCCCTTCCACCTGCCCCTAATCTCCACCCTCCTCCTAATTCCCACCCTCCCCCTAATTCCCACCCTCCCCCACTAATCCCCACCCCCTTCCCTAATCCCTAATCCCCACCCCCTTCCACCCTCCCCCCTAATCCCCACCCCCTTCACTAATCCCTAATCCCCACCCCCTTCCCTAATCCCCTAATCCCCCACCCCCTTCCAACCTCCCCCTAATCCCTATCCCCCTTCCACCCTCCCCCAAATCCCCACCACCCTCCCCATAGATCCCCACCACCCTCCCCTAATCTCCCCCCCTTCCACCCTCCCTCCCCTAATCTCCCCCCTTCCACCCTCCCTCCCCTAATCTCCCCCCTTCCACCCTCCCTCCCCTAATCTCCCCCCTTCCACCCTCCCTCCCCTAATCTCCCCCCTTCCACCCTCCCTCCCCTAATCTTCACCCTCCCTCCCCTAATTTCCCCATTTTCTCCCTCCCCTAATCACACACCCCTTTCTGGCCTCCCCTAATCTCCCCCTTTTTCTGCCTCCCCTTTCTCTCCCTCCCCCCACATCCTCCCCTCCCCCCCCCCCCCTTCGTTTTTCTCTCTCCCCTCATCCCCCCCCCACTTTCCTCCCCCCCCTTAATTCACCTCACTCCCTTTCCTTCCTTCCCCTTCGCCCCCCTTTACTCCCCTCTCCCCCCCCTTTACTCCCTCTCCCCCCCCCTTTACTCCCTCTCCCCCCCCCTTTACTCCCCCTCCCCCCCCTTTACTCCCTCCCCCCCCCCCCTTTACTCCCTCCCCCCCCCCTTTACCTCCCCCCCCCCCCTTTACTCCCTTCCCCCCCCCCCTTTACCCCCTCCCCCTTTACCCCCTCCCCCCTGCCCCCCCTTTACCCCCCTCCCCCCTGCCCCCCTTTACCCCCCTCCCCCCTTTACTCCCCCCGCCCCCCGCCCCCCTTTACTCCCTCCCATAATGTGTCTGCCAAGTCATATTGCATGGTCGTTAAATTTCCAAAAATCTTAGCACCGCTTAGTACTTCGCTCCCCAGGCTCTAACACGCATCCTGTCTGATCCATAGGTGTGTCGGGAGCAGTTTGTGGCCCTGCACAGTCAGCCCATTCTACACAACCTGTCCCAGTTTTTACTTAACAAATACTGCTTAAAACCCCCGTGAGTACTGAGTGTGGGGGAGGGAGTGTGCATGGGGAAACGGGAGGGGGGGGTTGAGGGTGTGTGGCATGGGGAAACGGGGGGGGGGGGTGGAAGGTGTGTGCATGAGGAAAGGGGGGGTGGAGGGTGTGTGCATGGGTGAAACGGGGCGGGGTGGAGGGTGTGTGCATGGGGAAACGGGGGGTGTGTGGAGGGTGTGTGCATGGGGAAACGGGGGGGTGTGTGGAGGGTGTGTGCATGGGGAAACGGGGGGGGGGTGGAGGGTGTGTGCATGGGGAAACGGGGGGGGTGGAGGGTGTGTGCATGGGGAAATGGGGGGGGGTGGAGGGTGTGTGCATGGGGAAACGGGGGGTGTGTGGAGGGTGTGTGCATGGGGAAACGGGGGGGGGGGGTGGAGGGTGTGTGCATGGGGAAACGGGGGGGGGGGGGGGTGGAGGGTGTGTGCATGGGGAAACGGGGGGGGTGGAGGGTGTGTGCATGGGGAAATGGGGGGGGGGTGGAGGGTGTGTGCATGGGGAAACGGGGGGGGTGGAGGGTGGAGGGTGTGTGCATGGGGAAATGGGGGGGGGGTGGAGGGTGTGTGCATGGGGAAACGGGGGGGGGGGGTGGAGGGTGTGTGCATGAGGAAACGGGGGGGGGGGGTGGAGGGTGTGTGCATGAGGAAACGGGGGGGGGGTGGAGGGTGTGTGCATGGGGAAACGGTGGGGGGGGGGGTGGAGGGTGTGTGCATGGGGAAACGGGGGGGTGGAGGGTGTGTGCATGGGGAAACGGGGGGGGGGTGGAGGGGTGTGTGCATGGGGAAACGGGGGGGGGGTGGAGGGGTGTGTGCATGGGGAAACGAGGGGGGGTGGAGGGTGTGTGCATGGGGAAACGGGGGGGGTGGAGGGTGTGTGCATGGGGAAACGGGGGGGGGGGTGGAGGGTGTGCGCATGGGGAAACGGGGGGGGTGGGGTGGAGGGTGTGCGCATGGGGAAACGGGGGGGGTGGAGGGTGTGTGCATGGGGAAACGGGGGGGGGGGTGGAGGGTGTGTGCATGGGGAAACGGGGGGGGTGGGGTGGAGGGTGTGCGCATGGGGAAACGGGGGGGGGTGGAGGGTGTGCGCATGGGGATACGGGGGGTGGAGGGTGTGCGCATGGGGATACGGGGGGTGGAGGGTGTGTGCATGGGGATACGGGGGGGGGTGGAGGGTGTGTGCATGGGGATACGGGGGGGGGGTGGAGGGTGTGTGCATGGGGATACGGGGGGGGTGGAGGGGGTGTGCATGGGGAAACGGGGGGGGTGGAGGGTGTGTGCATGGGGAAACGGGGGGGTGGAGGGTGTGTGCATGGGGAAACGGGGGGGGTGGAGGGTGTGTGCATGGGGAAACGGGGGGGTGGAGGGGGTGTGCATGGGGGAAGTGGGGGGGGGGTTGGAGGGAGTGTGCATGAGGAAAGGGGGGGGTTGGAGGGAGTGTGAATGGGGGAGGGGTGGAGGGAGTGTGGAGAAAAGGGGGGTGGTGGAGGGAGTGTATATTGGGGAATGGGGGGGTTGGAGGGAGTGTGCATGGGGGAGGGGTTGGAGGGAGTGTGGAGAAAAGGGGGGTGGTGGAGGGAGTGTATATTGGGGAAAGGGGTGGAGGGAGTGTGTATGGGGGAAAGGGGAGTGTGTATGGGGAAAGGGGGGGGGTAGGAGGGTGTGTGTATGGGGAAGGGGGAGGTTGAAGGGAGTGTATATTGTGGAAAGGGGGGTGGGGTTGAAGGGAGAGTGTATGGGGACAGTGGGAGGGGAGTTAATGGGGAACGATGGCGTTGTGGGGGTACACAGATTGTTGCTGTTTCAGCGCAGGGTTAGGTGCTTCAGTGTAAAGGACACACTCACTTTTTTTTTTTTTTTTTCTTCAGCTCAGACAGTAAGAGCAAAAACTCCCCAGAGCATAAGAAGATGAAGCTACTTTTCAGCAGAGTGCCTGAGACCGGTGAGAGGGGGAGGAAATGATTTAGGGGGGAGGATGTATGAAGATTAGGGGACAGGTGAGGGATTAAAGTGATGCATCAATGAAAACAGAAAGCAGTACAGTAAAGGCGTTTTATTTATCTGTCACTTATCCCCTCTCCCCCTCCCCTCTTTTTCTCTCTTCTCTGCCCCCCCCTTCTCCCTCCTTCTCCTCTGCCTTCCTCCACCCCACCCTGCTCTCCTCCCCCCTCCCCCCCCCCCCCCTCCTCACAGGAGACTTGACCTGGAGCAGGTGAAGCACTCTGCCTATTTCTTCAGCTGATCAAGACAGCTTCATAAAAAACAAACAAATCTGCACACGAGTCTCTGCAGCGACCTGTGTTTTATCTCCCGTCTCTCACATACGCAGACTACTCCGGATCTTCAGGGCGGTCTAATCCAGTCCCCTTTTTTACTCCAACCCATGAGCCTCATGGCACTTGTAGTCTCGTTCTTCTAGACATACAGAACACGACTACATATCCCAGACTGCTAAGTAATGTGAGCCTGCTCCTCCATGGGACCGCTCCCCTCCGGAATGGGGGGGGGGGGCACAAATCGTTGCACAATGCTGCAGCCCATCACAACAGCGAATGTGTGAGAAGCTGCAGTCTTTCCTTCCTGTGGAAGTGTGTCCTGTATTCAGCTGCACTAATGCCAAACTATGTGTAGTAACTGCTCCCCTTGTTTGAAACATGGGACCTTCTCACCTCCCCCCACTCCTCACTGGATCCCAAGGACCCTCTCACCTCCCCCCCACTCCTCACTGGATCCCAGGACCCTCTCACCTCCCCCCACTCCTCACTGGATCCCAGGACCCTCTCACTCCCACTCTTCACTGGATCCCAGGACCCTCTCACCTCCTCACTGGATCCCAGGACCCTCACACCTCCTCACTGGATCCCAGGACCCTCTCACCTCCCCCCACTCCTCACTGGATCCCAGAATCCTCACACCTCCTCCCCCCTTTCTGGACTGGTGACGGTTCCTGCTTTTTATTTGTAAAAAGATTGTGTTTCTGTAAATCTGTGTAAATATAGCCTCATGCTGTGACTGTTTTATCCGCGCTGTGGCATTCAAATATTTTCTGCTCTCCTGAGATCTGTGATACCAAAAACCATATACTCCACACTGGCCTGTTCTGAAAACCCTCGCCTGGTTCCATTGAAGCAAAATTGTAGCTTGGTACCTATAGTCCTATATATGGTCCAATACTACAATCAGCAGCCGAGGGTGAGGAACCCTGTTGTCTAGGTGCGAAGCAAGGGGTTTTGGGGCTGAAACGCCTTAATTCCAGCTCTGGGGTTCCCCTGCTGCCAGAGATACTTTAATGAAGGTAGGTTAATGAACTTTTAAGACCTTGTGGGGGGGTGTCCCGCGTCTGTAGATCCATTTAGTTTCTCCTTTCTAGCATTTCCGTCCCAATCACCTCTCCTGATACTAGGCTTTCCCCGATAGCTGTAAACTTTAGGGCTGATGGGATTTACGTTGTGCTACATTACAGCCAAATTTGATACCACAATCGGCCACTACCTAGCTCATCTGCTAGGGATAGGCATACATCCCTCCATACAGAACATTGCTGTACCCAGACAGGACAATACTTCACTTTTTAACTGACCGTTGTCACCCTTTCTACCCCTGCACATATACATTTTTTATTTATTATTTATTACTTGTACTTCTCCCTTTTGGCATTTATTTTATACCCATGAATTTAAAGGTAATTTTTATCCTACCTGCACCAAACAATGAATTGAGCGAGAGCAGCACACCAGGCGTTCCTCTTTAGTTGCTTTATACCTTATCACTGTTCTTTGCACTGTCCATTAGTTCACAACTATTACTCATTTTTTTTAACTGCTAATTAGCTGAGCGAGGAGCATTTCCTTTACATTATTCCAGAGATACTTCCCACCGCCGGTGCCCCATGTACTGTCTACCGGGGCAAAAACAAAACATGGAGGTTTGTGTTCCTGTGACATCAGTCGCAGCTTCCTACAGGTTTGCGTGCTGCCGGAGATGCAAGAACCAGGAAGTAGCAGCACATGCGGAAGTATCTCGGGAAGCAGGGGTCCCTGAAGCTGACAGTTGTCTAGCTACGGAGACCCCCCCCCTGCTTCATAACTTACAATATTAGATTAGACATGGGGTAGCAAACTCGTCCTTCAGGGCTACCAACAGGTAGATTGAGCCACCAGTGCTGAAGCAGGGATATCCTGAAACCTGACCTGTTGGTGGCCCGTAAGGACTGGAGTTGGCTACCCTTAAATTAGACTTGAGCATTGACTGCTTAGTTACGGGTCGGTACTCCGTTTCTGGCCAGATTCGGTACCTTTTTAGCTGACCATTTGTGATTGGTTCAGAGTTTCAGAAAATGCCCGGACAGATTTTATTATGAAATGGAAAATAAGAAATTGGTGCACGATGGGAAGGGGGAGATCTGCGGTTATATACGATGGGAAGGGGGAGATCTGCGGTTATATACGATGGGAAGGGGGGGATCTGCGGTTATATACGATGGGAAGGGGGGGGTCTGCGGTTATATACGATGGGAAGGGGGAGATCTGCGGTTATATACGATGGGAAGGGGGGGATCTGCGGTTATATACGATGGGAAGGGGGGGATCTGCGGTTATATACGATGGGAAGGGGGGGATCTGCGGTTATATACGATGGGAAGGGGGAGATCTGCGGTTATATACGATGGGAAGGGGGGGATCTGCGGTTATATACGATGGGAAGGGGGAGATCTGCGGTTATATACGATGGGAAGGGGGGGATCTGCGGTTATATACGATGGGAAGGGGGGGATCTGCGGTTATGTATGATGGGAAGGGGGGGATCTGCGGTTATATACGATGGGAAGGGGGGGATCTGCGGTTATGTATGATGGGAAGGGGGGGATCTGCGGTTATATACGATGGGAAGGGGGAGATCTGCGGTTATAAACGATGGGAAGCGGGAGATCTGCGGTTATATACGATGGGAAGGGGGAGATCTGCGGTTATATACGATGGGAAGGGGGAGATCTGCGGTTATGCACGATGGGAAGGGGGGGATCTGCGGTTATGCACGATGGGAAGGGGAAGATCTGCGGTTATATACGGTGGGAAGGGGGAGATCTGCGGTTATATACGATGGGAAGGGGGAGATCTGCGGTTATATACGATGGGAAGGGGGAGATCTGCGGTTATATACGATGGGAAGGGGGAGATCTGCGGTTATGCACGATGGGAAGGGGGAGATCTGCGGTTATGCACGATGGGAAGGGGGAGATCTGCGGTTATGCACGATGGGAAGGGGGAGATCTGCGGTTATATACGATGGGAAGGGGGAGATCTGCGGTTATGTACGATGGGAAGGGGGGGATCTGCGGTTATGTACGATGGGAAGGGGGGGATCTGCGGTTATGTACGATGGGAAGGGGGAGATCTGCGGTTATGTACGATGGGAAGGGGAGATCTGCGGTTATGCACGATGGGAAGGGGGTAATCTGCGGTTATATACGATGGGAAGGGGGAGATCTGCGGTTATATACGGTGGGAAGGGGGAGATCTGCGGTTATATACGATGGGAAGGGGGAGATCTGCGGTTATATACGATGGGAAGGGGGGGATCTGCGGTTATATACGATGGGAAGGGGGAGATCTGCGGTTATATACGATGGGAAGGGGGGGATCTGCGGTTATATACGATGGGAAGGGGGAGATCTGCGGTTATATACGATGGGAAGGGGGGGATCTGCGGTTATATACGATGGGAAGGGGGAGATCTGCGGTTATATACGATGGGAAGGGGGGGATCTGCGGTTATATACGATGGGAAGGGGGGGATCTGCGGTTATGTATGATGGGAAGGGGGGGATCTGCGGTTATATACGATGGGAAGGGGGGGATCTGCGGTTATGTATGATGGGAAGGGGGGGATCTGCGGTTATATACGATGGGAAGGGGGAGATCTGCGGTTATAAACGATGGGAAGCGGGAGATCTGCGGTTATATACGATGGGAAGGGGGAGATCTGCGGTTATATACGATGGGAAGGGGGAGATCTGCGGTTATGCACGATGGGAAGGGGGGGATCTGCGGTTATGCACGATGGGAAGGGGGAGATCTGCGGTTATATACGGTGGGAAGGGGGAGATCTGCGGTTATATACGATGGGAAGGGGGAGATCTGCGGTTATATACGATGGGAAGGGGGAGATCTGCGGTTATATACGATGGGAAGGGGGAGATCTGCGGTTATGCACGATGGGAAGGGGGAGATCTGCGGTTATGCACGATGGGAAGGGGGAGATCTGCGGTTATGCACGATGGGAAGGGGGAGATCTGCGGTTATATACGATGGGAAGGGGGAGATCTGCGGTTATGTACGATGGGAAGGGGGGGATCTGCGGTTATGTACGATGGGAAGGGGGGGATCTGCGGTTATGTACGATGGGAAGGGGGAGATCTGCGGTTATGTACGATGGGAAGGGGAGATCTGCGGTTATGCACGATGGGAAGGGGGTAATCTGCGGTTATATACGATGGGAAGGGGGAGATCTGCGGTTATATACGGTGGGAAGGGGGAGATCTGCGGTTATATACGATGGGAAGGGGGAGATCTGCGGTTATATACGATGGGAAGGGGGAGATCTGCGGTTATATACGATGGGAAGGGGGAGATCTGCGGTTATATACGATGGGAAGGGGGAGATCTGCGGTTATGCACGATGGGAAGGGGGAGATCTGCGGTTATATACGATGGGAAGGGGGAGATCTGCGGTTATATACGATGGGAAGGGGGAGATCTGCGGTTATATTCGATGGGAAGGGGGAGATCTGCGGTTATATACGATGGGAAGGGGGAGATCTGCGGTTATATACGATGGGAAGGGGGAGATCTGCGGTTATATACGATGGGAAGGGGGAGATCTGCGGTTATATACGATGGGAAGGGGGAGATCTGCGGTTATATACGATGGAAAGGGGGAGATCTGTGGTTATGCACGATGGGAAGGGGGAGATCTGCGGTTATATACGATGGGAAGGGGGAGATCTGCGGTTATATACGATGGGAAGGGGGGGATCTGCGGTTATATACGATGGGAAGGGGGGGATCTGCGGTTATATACGATGGGAAGGGGGGGATCTGCGGTTATATACGATGGGAAGGGGGAGATCTGCGGTTATATACGATGGGAAGGGGGGGATCTGCGGTTATATACGATGGGAAGGGGGAGATCTGCGGTTATATACGATGGGAAGGGGGGGATCTGCGGTTATATACGATGGGAAGGGGGGGATCTGCGGTTATGTATGATGGGAAGGGGGGGATCTGCGGTTATATACGATGGGAAGGGGGGGATCTGCGGTTATGTATGATGGGAAGGGGGGGATCTGCGGTTATATACGATGGGAAGGGGGAGATCTGCGGTTATAAACGATGGGAAGCGGGAGATCTGCGGTTATATACGATGGGAAGGGGGAGATCTGCGGTTATATACGATGGGAAGGGGGAGATCTGCGGTTATGCACGATGGGAAGGGGGGGATCTGCGGTTATGCACGATGGGAAGGGGGAGATCTGCGGTTATATACGGTGGGAAGGGGGAGATCTGCGGTTATATACGATGGGAAGGGGGAGATCTGCGGTTATATACGATGGGAAGGGGGAGATCTGCGGTTATATACGATGGGAAGGGGGAGATCTGCGGTTATGCACGATGGGAAGGGGGAGATCTGCGGTTATGCACGATGGGAAGGGGGAGATCTGCGGTTATGCACGATGGGAAGGGGGAGATCTGCGGTTATATACGATGGGAAGGGGGAGATCTGCGGTTATGTACGATGGGAAGGGGGGGATCTGCGGTTATGTACGATGGGAAGGGGGGGATCTGCGGTTATGTACGATGGGAAGGGGGAGATCTGCGGTTATGTACGATGGGAAGGGGAGATCTGCGGTTATGCACGATGGGAAGGGGGTAATCTGCGGTTATATACGATGGGAAGGGGGAGATCTGCGGTTATATACGGTGGGAAGGGGGAGATCTGCGGTTATATACGATGGGAAGGGGGAGATCTGCGGTTATATACGATGGGAAGGGGGAGATCTGCGGTTATATACGATGGGAAGGGGGAGATCTGCGGTTATATACGATGGGAAGGGGGAGATCTGCGGTTATGCACGATGGGAAGGGGGAGATCTGCGGTTATATACGATGGGAAGGGGGAGATCTGCGGTTATATACGATGGGAAGGGGGAGATCTGCGGTTATATTCGATGGGAAGGGGGAGATCTGCGGTTATATACGATGGGAAGGGGGAGATCTGCGGTTATATACGATGGGAAGGGGGAGATCTGCGGTTATATACGATGGGAAGGGGGAGATCTGCGGTTATATACGATGGAAAGGGGGAGATCTGTGGTTATGCACGATGGGAAGGGGGAGATCTGCGGTTATATACGATGGGAAGGGGGAGATCTGCGGTTATGCACGGTGGGAAGGGGGAGATCTGCGGTTATATACGATGGGAAGGGGGGGATCTGCGGTTATATACGATGGGAAGGGGGAGATCTGCGGTTATATACGATGGAAAGGGGGAGATCTGTGGTTATGCACAATGGGAAGGGGGAGATCTGTGGTTATGCACAATGGGAAGGGGGAGATCTGCGGTTATATACGATGGGAAGGGGGAGATCTGCGGTTATATACGATGGGAAGGGGGAGATCTGCGGTTATGTACGATGGGAAGGGGGAGATCTGCGGTTATGTACGATGGGAAGGGGAGATCTGCGGTTATGCACGATGGGAAGGGGGTAATCTGCGGTTATATACGATGGGAAGGGGGAGATCTGCGGTTATATACGATGGGAAGGGGGAGATCTGCGGTTATGCACGATGGGAAGGGGGAGATCTGCGGTTATGCACGATGGGAAGGGGGAGATCTGCGGTTATATACGATGGGAAGGGGGAGATCTGCGGTTATATACGATGGGAAGGGGGAGATCTGCGGTTATATACGATGGGAAGGGGGAGATCTGCGGTTATATACGATGGGAAGGGGGAGATCTGCGGTTATGCACGATGGGAAGGGGGAGATCTGCGGTTATATACGATGGGAAGGGGGAGATCTGCGGTTATATACGATGGGAAGGGGGAGATCTGCGGTTACATACGATGGGAAGGGGGAGATCTGCGGTTATATACGATGGGAAGGGGGAGATCTGCGGTTATGCACGATGGGAAGGGGGAGATCTGCGGTTATATACGATGGGAAGGGGGAGATCTGCGGTTATATACGATGGGAAGGGGGAGATCTGCGGTTATATACGATGGGAAGGGGGAGATCTGCGGTTATATACGATGGGAAGGGGGAGATCTGCGGTTATATACGATGGGAAGGGGGAGATCTGCGGTTATATACGGTGGGAAGGGGGAGATCTGCGGTTATATACGATGGGAAGGGGGAGATCTGCGGTTATATACGATGGGAAGGGGGAGATCTGCAGTTATATACGATGGGAAGGGGGAGATCTGCGGTTATATACGATGGGATGGGGGAGATCTGCGGTTATATACGATGGGAAGGGGGAGATCTGCGGTTATATACGATGGGAAGGGGGAGATCTGCGGTTATATACGATGGGAAGGGGGAGATCTGCGGTTATATACGATGGGATGGGGGAGATCTGCGGTTATATACGATGGGAAGGGGGAGATCGGCGGTTATGCACGATGGGAAGGGGGAGATCTGCGGTTATGCACGATGGGAAGGGGGAGATCTGCGGTTATGCACGATGGGAAGGGGGAGATCTGCGGTTATGCACGATGGGAAGGGGGAGATCTGCGGTTATGCACGATGGGAAGGGGGAGATCTGCGGTTATGCACGATGGGAAGGGGGAGATCTGCGGTTATGCACGATGGGAAGGGGGAGATCTGCGGTTATATACGATGGGATGGGGGAGATCTGCGGTTATATACGATGGGAAGGGGGAGATCTGCGGTTATATACGATGGGAAGGGGGAGATCTGCGGTTATATACGATGGGAAGGGGGAGATCTGCGGTTATATACGATGGGAAGGGGGAGATCTGCGGTTATGCGCGATGGGAAGGGGGAGATCTGCGGTTATATACGATGGGAAGGGGGAGATCTGCGGTTATATACGATGGGAAGGGGGAGATCTGCGGTTATATACGATGGGAAGGGGGAGATCTGCTGTTATATACGATGGGAAGGGGGAGATCTGCGGTTATATACGATGGGAAGGGGGAGATCTGCGGTTATGCACGATGGGAAGGGGGAGATCTGCGGTTATATACGATGGGAAGGGGGAGATCTGCGGTTATGCACGATGGGAAGGGGGAGATCTGCGGTTATGCACGGTGGGAAGGGGGAGATCTGCGGTTATGCACTTTCATACCTTATTAAAAACATAAAAAGATGTATAATGTGGTTTTTTTATACATATACTAACTGCATGAAAAGCTTGTGTGGTGGACTTTTTACGCAATGTACTGAAGTTAATGACAGTATTCTCACTGAATGAAGCAGTGAAATTAAGCAACACCCCCCTCCCCCCCACCCGCAGACTTTACTGATGTATGGTTAATAATGCATTTTAATGATCTATTCTGCATGGTTACTTAGTCTGTGTGGTCCCATCTGTCCATTATCTGAAACTGGTTTACCCAGGAAAGACAGCCGTTTTAATGGGGTTATTCATAATTGTAATAGTGCCAAACAATCACCCATTGACACTTATTGCACCAGGAGATCCAGGGTTTTGTTTCATGCAGAGGAAGTGCACAGTACTACGGCTTTCTGTATAACAGTTAGAGATAGGTTACCAATATCACTCAAATATGACATCACACCTTGATGTACCCTGAGGGTTACCTACCTTGCGTACCTCATTGTCCCCCCCTTTTTTTTAACCTTTCTGTTCAACCTGTGGCAGAGCAGAGGATTTTGAGAAGGGATGCTCTGCCTGTCTAGTAGCTATTGAGAGGAGCGATGAAATAGGTAATACACAGCAACGCACTGCATGTCTAATAGTTGACAAGGGGAGCAATGCTGTATCTAGCACTGAAGGCGCGATGCTCGGCCCATCCCCTGTCCCGATCGCTGCACACTTCTCTGTACATGTTCACATTCTGAGCAGGGACGTCCTTGGAATGACCTTGTGCTGACAGCAGCTCATTAACAATGCACCAGGGCTGCTCAGTGCAGCTGTGAGAGGGAGGGGTGTCCCCTATATACTCTATAATAACCTAAAATATAAAGGATCAGTGGGAGAGGATCCCTGTGCACAGCCTACAAATACTAGAGATAAAGTATCGACAGCATAGAGTGAAGCACCAAAAGCAGCCTATTAAAACCCTACAGATAAAGGATTTTTATAATATAATATATATATATAATTATATATAAAAATAGCACTGACAGTGTATACAGCGCTATACATAGAATTTTGGAGGCACCATTATTCACTGCCCCAACAAGCTGACACTCATGTTAGTGCCCACGGTCACAGTGAGACTCAAACCACGTTCATCCTATATCAGCCCTACAGATAAACAATCAGCTGCTGAGGGAGGAGATCCCTGTAAACTGCTTATAGCAACCCTACAGATAAAAAGGTCAGTGTCACTGCAGTTGGAGGGACACACTGGATGGTCCATCGTCACCCTGCGCGGGGAGGGACAGGAACAGCCAGACTCCAGAAATGTCAGTTTATTGCACACACAGATTTGAACAATTTTGAGAACCGGAATCATTAGCTCAGTAAAGTGCAGCCTCTGACAAGCGCGCTCGCAGACGCTCTGCTCTCCATTCTATCCCACACATCAGTGCGTGTGTCCCCCATCCCCAAAATACATTCAAGAGGGCGTCCCGCCAGCTAAGGACAGCCTGACCAGCGCCAGGAAGTAGGGGGGACAGCCCCTCCTCAAACAGGCGCTGGCCTGTGTGACAGGAGCCTCACTATTACGGGGATTCGCCGTATATATTTATATTATTATTTTGTTACAAGTGCTTTCAGGAGACCCTACTGAGGGAGCAGTCCCACGTACCAGCCCAAAAATGCAAGATTGTATATTTACAAATAAAAATTCCAATATCATTTCTTTAAAAAAAAAATGTTATCTCAGAGCAAAAAAACAAAAAAAGAATCACTGTTGCATCTGGAATAATTTTGTACGGGGCGGGAACACTATATATCAGCTGCTTAGAAGCTGGCTAGTGATGGTCCCGTCCTTACCACAGACTAGAAGAAAGCAGGGAACGAGAAGCTCCGCCTGAGGACAAGCAGGGTGGATGGGTGGGGTGGCAATATCCCAACGGTTAAAATACATTGTAAAGTATAATTATAATTATAATTGTTCTTGTATAGCGCTGCTAGTTTTACGTTTACAGTATAGATTTTTCACTGCCGTTTGTTCACTTTGGTCCTTGGTGGGACTGCCCCTCGATAGAATGCCATTCTATGCAGCAGTGTGCTGCAAAGCAGGGCTGAAAATGTGCTTTGCAACAGTCTGCAGGGTACCACTATCACTGCCATTATTAAACCCCAATATGTAGCCATGGGACCCTAATAAATCTATATTTATAGGATAGCTTATTAGTGAACCCCACCTGCCTTATAACAAAGAGTATAGTACACATTATACAGATATATATGTATATCATAATATACAGGATGTGTCATATACACATTATGGCTTCCTAAGAGGCAATCCAGGGGATGATGAAACTGAAGGAGACCAGATGGTAGCAGGAGTGGGATATTTCAGGACAAGCTTTGGTACATGGAATCCTGCAGATTTGTGGTTACTCAACTGATCAAGTATCTTGGGGAGGTTGGTTAAAATGTTAAACCTCCACCCTCCCCCCCGTCCTCCTCTATTACACCTCAAAGTTAAAGCAGCAGTGACTTAAACAGGTGCAATCCCTGCCAGCAGACCAACAATACTGGTTAAAAAAAAAAAAAAAAGCCATCACAATCTTACGGGCTTCCTTACACAAATGTAACCAGAAATAACACAAATATTTGGCTATTGTGGTTTCTGTGGAAAAGTAATCTTATATTCAGTTGGGGGGGGGGGGGGGGGTGCTTGACAAAGAATTTACTCAAACTCTAGCTGTCCCTGGAAGTCCAAGAAAGATAAGTAGGGAGGAGACAGGGGGGTTTTCCTGCGCAAACTCCTGTTCAGCACATAGTGATATCACACAGAAAGGAGCAGCCAGAGGAAATCAAACCCCTCCCAAGTCTCAGCTCTAGGTTAATAAACTGACTTTAAATAGTGATGTATAATTCCTTCTAGTTGTCGGAGTTCTGTAATAAAGATGTGACCCCCTTAAATGTGTCGCCACCACTGGGTCATTTTGGTCCTACAGGGGACGGCACCTTTAACAGTCTTTTTTTCATCCTATTCCCCAAAACGTCCCGCAGCTTGCAAACTTGGAGACACATTTGCATGAAACATATATAAGATAAAGGCGGGTACACATTAAACATGGCCACACACGCGGCAATTATAATCCTCCCAGCAACGTCCAAAAGGTGGTGTCTAGTGGTAAAGATGCCAAATCGTTATCTAGCAAAGACTCCACCTTAAAGCTGCAGTTCAGTCAATATCCTGCATGTGTGGTTTTTTTAATAAATCAGTTCTGTAGTAAGAAAAAATACTTTTAGCATTTTCTGTTTATAAAAAAACAACTTTGAAAGACCAATTTTCTTGTATTCTATTTTAACAGCCATTTGCTAAGGCACTGCCCCTTCATGTCCTGTCACAAGCCCTGGCACACCCTTTTGTCAGCCCTGCCCTCCCTCTAGCACATGTCAGTGCAGGAGTGCTCATGAATATTCATGAGCTTCCACTGAGAGACAGAAGCAGAAGAAAAACAGATCCCTTCACTAATTATGTCACCAAATTTCGCCGATCAATACATGGAGAACGAATAGACCGGCAGCTATACAGTTCTTTAGGTAATTAGAGATTGCCCACATGAAACTATTGAAGTAAAAAAATAAATTAAAAAAAAAAAAAATAAAGACTGAACTGCAGCTTTAACGGGTTTCCTTAATGAGCAGACGTTGAAGTTGTAAATCAGATATAGGAGACCCCAGGGGTCAAAGGATAATGGTACCGAGAAGCACAAAACACCGAGACTTATTGTTTCATTCCCAATGCCAGAGTACTGCTGCTTTTTATCAGCTCTAAACCTCCGTTCCACTATCGGCAAAAATCAAAATAAGACCATTTTAATAATCCCTTCCAACATTTACGCTTTCCTGCCTAAAAACAGCTTTCCAAAAACCTATTCCCATCCTACAGTATGACCAGTACCGCTGCTTTACCTGACGCGCCGCTGGCTACTCCTTTCCTTTGGGATCTGGGAGGGGTTGTGTGGCCGACTGCTCTCTCTGGAGACGCCACTGCTGCTTTAAGCCACCCACTGCTGGGGGGATTCAGGCCCCCTAACCTGATAACCCCATCACTGCCACAGGGTCCTGCAACGCATTGCGGAGCAGCGAATGGGTTAATATCGACTTGCAGGAAGGGGCACATTTAAGTGCTTATGCCTCCACTCCTAATTGCCTGCCCCACTGCCTCTTTCCTGCCCCCCGCCTTCCCTGGAAGGGTCGGGGTATACTCTGTCACACAGTCACAAGTTAGCAGACAGCCGTCCCCTCACCGGGTCAGTGTCTGGGGCACTGACCACCGAATCCTTCCTTCCCCCTCCGACCGCGCCACCCCCAGAGTCCGATGCCCCCCCGATCGAGCCAGAAGACAGCTGGTGGGAGAGTGCCAACCGTGCCGGCACGGGGCCCCTCGCCCCTAGCTGGGGCCCAGACGCTCGCTTTGCCCCCCGCCCAGAGGAGATGAAGCCCCCCTCGCCCGCAGGAGCAGCTGGGGGGCTGATGAGCTGCGATGCCCCCTGGGGAAGCGAGGGCTGTGATGCGGAGAGCGGGCGAGACTCCCTGGTCAGGGTGGCGGAGTGCAGGGAGTGGGTGCTCTTGTGGACCGAGAGGCGCTGGGGGGAGCACGGAACCCCCGAATGGGTGAGGGAGAGCTGGGAGCCTGTCTGCCTTTGGGCCGGGTAGGCAAAGTTCCGGACAACCTGCGGTGACTGTAAGGGAGGGCTGGGCACAGCGCTAGCAGGGGTGGGTTGGCGCTGCTGCTGCTGTTGTTGAGGGGGAGGCGGGTGATGTTGTAGCAGCTGCAGAGACGGTTGGAACAGGGCAGGGGACACAGAGAAGGCGCCGGGCCCCCCCTGAGCATAATGCAGCCGTCTCATGATACGGGGGGAGCCCACCAGGGGGCTGGCCATGGGGGGGCAGAAGCTCATGGCCACAGCCTGCTGCAGGGTGGCAATAGCGGAGGGGACCTGGACCTGGGGCTGGGGGCAGGAGGCGTACATGCCGCCCCCCAGCTGCTGGAGCTCCGCCTGCTGCACCATCTCCCGGTCGTACTTGACGATTTCCTGGATGATCTCGTTCTCTTGGTTGTTGAAGACGCCCGAGTTCAGGTCGTGCTGGACTTTATGCATCAGGATCGAGTTCTTCTTCCCTGTGGGATAAGACAAAATGGCCAGTATTTAATCTCCAGATGGGGTGGGTGGGGGAAACGATCCTCTGGTCACTTAAGGTCCCCTATAACTCCTCCGATTGCCTCGTATACCCATTACATATTTTAAACAAAACACAAAAAGAACGCACACAGCGCACCAGGGATGAGGTCATTCAATATTTAATAAGATCTCAATGGATCATCTGGTTAAAATACCAGTTAAAATCTCAATAAGCAGTGGATATAATTAATCAACAAATGTGAAACGAGTGAATGATGAATACAACTGATTACGATAAAGTGAAAAAAAAAAAACCGTGAACAAATGAAAAGCAATAATTCCAAGAATGATGCAATACACAATAAATATAATGCAAATACACGTAAAGTGACAAATACTCCGATGAGTGAAAAGGGAACAACCCACAAAGATAAATCAATACACCACCACAAAATAAATACACATTAAAAGGGCAGTAATCAATATGAACAGTGCATGTGCTGTGAACTATTACAGATAAACACAGTAACACAAAGCAAGAGACACCCCAATGATTTCAAAGGAAAAACCATAAAAATGACCTAAGAAAGGCCCCAGTTGGGGAGAGAACCACTAACCGGAGTCTCAGACGGGACACCCAGGGAGCTGATGGTGATGAAGGTCCGGACTGCAGCTGCACCTCGGTACACGGATCACCGCTGGTACTTTCTGGTATGTGCCTTCCACCAATGGGCGAGCGCGCTAGGACAGCCTCACGTGACCACGACGCGTTTCGTGCTACGTACTTCGTCAGGCACCTACCAGAAAGTACCAGCGGTGATCTGTGTACCGAGGTGCAGCTGCAGTCCGGACCTTCATCACCATCAGCTCCCTGGGTGTCCCGTCTGAGACTCCGGTTAGTGGTTCTCTCCCCAACTGGGGCCTTTCTTAGGTCATTTTTATGGTTTTTCCTTTGAAATCATTGGGGTGTCTCTTGCTTTGTGTTACTGTGTTTATCTGTAATAGTTCACAGTACATGCAATGTTCATATTGATTATTGCCCTTTTAATGTGTATTTATTTTGTAGTGGTGTATTGATTTATCTTTGTGGGTTGTTCCCTTTTCACTCATCGGAGCATTTGTCACTTTACGTGTATTTGCATTATATTTATTGTGTATTGCATCATTCTTGGAATTATTGCTTTTCATTTGTTCACGTTTTTTTTTCTTCACTTTATCGTAATCAGTTGTATTCATCATTCACTCGTTTCACATTTGGTGATTGCATTTGTTGATTAATTATATCCACTGCTTATTGAGATTTTAACTGGTATTTTAACCAGATGATCCATTGAGATCTTATTAAATATTGAATGACCTCATCCCTGGTGCGCTGTGTGCGTTCTTTTTGTGTGTTTGGAGATGACCCCTAGGGGTTCTCTTTTTTTAAGGATATTACGGGGAGTGACTCCTGTGCACCAAGCAGCAGGGATTGGCTTCCAGAGTTCAATCAAGACAGCACAAGTGCGGATTCCCGAATTGTGTCTATTACATATACCTCCTCCTACTGCTCCATATAACAGCTCCCCATAACTCCTCCTACTGCTCCATATAACAGCTCCCCATACCTCCTCCTACTGCGCCATATAACAGCTCCCCATAACTCCTCCTACTGCTCCATATAACAGCTCCCTATAACTCCTCCTACTGCTCCATATAACCGCTCCCTATAACTCCTCCTATTGCCCCATATAACCGCTCCCTATACCTCCTCCTATTGCCCCCTAGACCTCCTCCTATTGCCCCATATAACCGCTCCCTATACCTCCTCCTATTGCCCCATATAACCCCTCCCTATACCTCCTCCTATTGCCCCATATAACCCCTCCCTATAACTCCTCCTATTGCCCCATATAACCGCTGCCTATAACTCCTCCTATTGCCCCATATAACCGCTCCCTATAACTCCTCCTATTGCCCCATATAACCCCTCCCTATAACTCCTCCTATTGCCCCATATAACCGCTGCCTATAACTCCTCCTATTGCCCCATATAACCGCTCCCTATAACTCCTCCTATTGCCCCATATAACCGCTCCCTATACCTCCTCCTATTGCCCCATATAACCGCTCCCTATAACTCCTCCTATTGCCCCATATAACCGCTCCCTATACCTCCTCCTATTGCCCCATATAACCGCTCCCTATACCTCCTCCTATTGCTCCATATAACCCCTCCCTATAACTCCTCCTATTGCCCCATATAACCGCTGCCTATAACTCCTCCTATTGCCCCATATAACCGCTCCCTATAACTCCTCCTATTGCCCCATATAACCGCTCCCTATACCTCCTCCTACTGCTCCATATAACCGCTCCCTATAACTCCTCCTATTGCCCCATATAACCGCTCCCTATACCTCCTCCTATTGCCCCCTAGACCTCCTCCTATTGCCCCATATAACCGCTCCCTATACCTCCTCCTATTGCCCCATATAACCCCTCCCTATACCTCCTCCTATTGCCCCATATAACCCCTCCCTATAACTCCTCCTATTGCCCCATATAACCGCTGCCTATAACTCCTCCTATTGCCCCATATAACCGCTCCCTATAACTCCTCCTATTGCCCCATATAACCGCTCCCTATACCTCCTCCTATTGCCCCATATAACCGCTCCCTATACCTCCTCCTATTGCCCCATATAACCTCTCCCTATACCTCCTCCTATTGCCCCATATAACCGCTGCCTATAACTCCTCCTATTGCCCCATATAACCGCTCCCTATAACTCCTCCTATTGCCCCATATAACCGCTCCCTATACCTCCTCCTACTGCTCCATATAACCGCTCCCTATAACTCCTCCTATTGCCCCATATAACCGCTCCCTATACCTCCTCCTATTGCCCCCTAGACCTCCTCCTATTGCCCCATATAACCGCTCCCTATACCTCCTCCTATTGCCCCATATAACCCCTCCCTATACCTCCTCCTATTGCCCCATATAACCCCTCCCTATAACTCCTCCTATTGCCCCATATAACCGCTGCCTATAACTCCTCCTATTGCCCCATATAACCGCTCCCTATAACTCCTCCTATTGCCCCTTATAACCGCTCCCTATACCTCCTCCTATTGCCCCATATAACCGCTCCCTATACCTCCTCCTATTGCCCCATATAACCTCTCCCTATACCTCCTCCTATTGCCCCATATAACCGCTGCCTATAACTCCTCCTATTGCCCCATATAACCGCTCCCTATAACTCCTCCTATTGCCCCATATAACCGCTCCCTATACCTCCTCCTATTGCCCCATATAACCGCTCCCTATACCTCCTCCTATTGCCCCATATAACCCCTCCCTATAACTCCTCCTATTGCCCCATATAACCGCTGCCTATAACTCCTCCTATTGCCCCATATAACCGCTCCCTATAACTCCTCCTATTGCCCCATATAACCGCTCCCTATACCTCCTCCTATTGCCCCATATAACCGCTCCCTATACCTCCTCCTATTGCCCCATATAACCTCTCCCTATACCTCCTCCTATTGCCCCATATAACCGCTGCCTATAACTCCTCCTATTGCCCCATATAACCGCTCCCTATAACTCCTCCTATTGCCCCATATAACCGCTCCCTATACCTCCTCCTATTGCCCCATATAACCGCTCCCTATACCTCCTCCTATTGCTCCATATAACCCCTCCCTATAACTCCTCCTATTGCCCCATATAACCGCTGCCTATAACTCCTCCTATTGCCCCATATAACCGCTCCCTATCACTCCTCCTATTGCCCCATATAACCGCTCCCTATCACTCCTCCTATTGCCCCATATAACCGCTCCCTATACCTCCTCCTATTGCCCCATATAACCCCTCCCTATACCTCCTCCTATTGCCCCATATAACCCCTCCCTATAACTCCTCCTATTGCCCCATATAACCGCTGCCTATAACTCCTCCTATTGCCCCATATAACCGCTCCCTATAACTCCTCCTATTGCCCCATATAACCGCTCCCTATACCTCCTCCTATTGCCCCATATAACCGCTCCCTATACCTCCTCCTATTGCCCCATATAACCTCTCCCTATACCTCCTCCTATTGCCCCATATAACCGCTGCCTATAACTCCTCCTATTGCCCCATATAACCGCTCCCTATAACTCCTCCTATTGCCCCATATAACCGCTCCCTATACCTCCTCCTATTGCCCCATATAACCGCTCCCTATACCTCCTCCTATTGCCCCATATAACCCCTCCCTATAACTCCTCCTATTGCCCCATATAACCGCTGCCTATAACTCCTCCTATTGCCCCATATAACCGCTCCCTATAACTCCTCCTATTGCCCCATATAACCGCTCCCTATACCTCCTCCTATTGCCCCATATAACCGCTCCCTATACCTCCTCCTATTGCCCCATATAACCGCTGCCTATAACTCCTCCTATTGCCCCATATAACCGCTCCCTATAACTCCTCCTATTGCCCCATATAACCGCTCCCTATACCTCCTCCTATTGCCCCATATAACCGCTCCCTATACCTCCTCCTATTGCTCCATATAACCGCTCCCTATAACTCCTCCTATTGCCCCATATAACCGCTGCCTATAACTCCTCCTATTGCCCCATATAACCGCTCCCTATACCTCCTCCTATTGCCCCATATAACCGCTCCCTATACCTCCTCCTATTGCCCCATATAACCGCTCCCTATAACTCCTCCTATTGCCCCATATAACCGCTCCCTATAACTCCTCCTATTGCCCCATATAACCGCTCCCTATACCTCCTCCTATTGCTCCATATAACCGCTCCCTATAACTCCTCCTATTGCCCCATATAACCGCTCCCTATACCTCCTCCTATTGCTCCATATAACCGCTCCCTATAACTCCTCCTATTGCCCCATATAACCGCTCCCTATAACTCCTCCTATTGCCCCATATAACCGCTCCCTATAACTCCTCCTATTGCCCCATATAACCGCTCCCTATACCTCCTCCTATTGCCCCATATAACCGCTCCCTATACCTCCTCCTATTGCCCCATATAACCGCTCCCTACACCTCCTCCTATTGCTGCACAGACTATAGCCAGTGAGGGTCCCTCAGGCCGCACATTATAAGGTGTTCTTACCGATCCTGTCCAGCCGGTCTATGGCCACCGTCTCGAACGCGCGGCGCATCATGGGGTACTCCTCCAGCACCTCGTTAAAGTGATCCACGGAGAGCGAGTAGAGCCGGCAGTATGTGTCCGAGCGCACGCTCGCTGTGCGCCGGCCCCGGGTCAGCAGACAGATCTCTGCCGGGGGAAAGTGACCAATCACAAGTGCCCCACTCCGCATGCGCCACCTGCATTCATCACCACCAGATCTGCCCTTTGTTTTTAACCCTCTCCCTGCCAGAGGGGGCTGCAAAGCGCCATACATGCAACATAAAGCAGGGACCCGATTAACTCACGGCAGTGACGCACTTAATGGCGCAATCCCACCTAGCCACCCAAACTACAACCATTTGTAAACCACTGAACAATCTAACCAGCGTCCTTAGATGAATCTAACCACGCTAAAAGCAAAGATCTGGCTGCTTTTGTATCTCTAGACATTATTGACAAACTGCATTTCCTCAGGGGGCTTCTGTTAACCAAGTGCTTTCCTTGACACTCATTCCACGCTGTTCTTACCAGAGAGCCAATAAAGATGAGGAGGGGGGGGGGGGGAAGGAGAGGCTGGGGTGCTTCATTGTGCAAACTCTCGCTGAACACACAATGACTTCTCCTAAATGGGAGTAGTCACAGGAAATCCAGCCGTATGTACAAACTGCCGCGATATAATGGATTTAACAATACTTCAAGGTGTCAGATTTCTGTAATAAAAAGGTGTCGGTCACCCAGATGTGATCCCTTAAACATGTCACTGCTATTAGTACACTAAAGGTTCCAGGAGGGATGGCTCCTTTAATGGGTTACATTAGATTGAGAGACATCTGAAAATGGGAGGGGTTTAACTTCCCTAGCCCCTCCCCTTAGTGATGTCACCGCGCGTTGAGCAGGACCACGCATAGGAAAAGCGCCTCCTCCCCCCGGCTGGTCCCCTCAATCAGGTAACAGGGGAAAGGCAGGGGTGGGCAACTCCAGTCCTCAAGGGCCACCAACAGGTCAGCTTTCCACGATATGCCTGCTTCAGCACAGGTGGCTCAGTCATTAACCTGACCTGTTGGTGGCGCTTGGAGACTGGGACTCCTGCTCCACATGAAAAATTTCCCCTTACCAACTGATCACAAAAGATTGGGTGACGATTGTATGCCCTCTCCTGAGTATTGGATTACTGTGGGGACATTAGGGCCCATATATATCCAGCAAAAGTGGGGCCGCTTAGGGTCCCCAAAACCTGATCTGCATTAAAGGAAAACGTCCAGTTGAAATGAATATTTTTTTCTGTAAAAATGTCACCTCCTTTGCCCCTAATGGTTTAAAGTATTATGGAAAAAATACATCTACTTGTTGGATTGGAAGACATACGTCGCCAATCCCCTAAATCAGGGGTGCGCAAACTTTCCCCGTGCGTACCCCTGCCTGCTCTCCTCGGTGTCTCGCCACCCCCCCCCCCCCCCGGCCCTGGCATCAAATGACGCGCAGACTCGTGTAACGTCGCCATGGCAACGTGACCCGCGGTGTCATTTGACGCCGAGTTACCATGACGACATGTCGCTGGAAGGTAAGTGCGTTAAAGAGGCCTCGCACGGTCCCCCGGCATTTAATTGCGCCCCCCAGTTTGCGCACCCCTGCTCTAAAGCTACCCTACAGTACGTGCCCCTGTTCATAATTAACTTTGGTTAAGAGAAGCTTCCCATTTAAAAAGCCCCAAATCAATATCTAATATATATATATCTAATATATATAATATCCATCTCTCTCTATCAAAGCCAGTGGGTCTTGTATGTCTGTATTTTGCATGAGCTCAATAGGGGACATCTTAATGCACATAGCCTGGTGGCAGATATGGAGTCAGATAGCTAGAACGTTTAGACAGAAGGAAGATGAAAGAAAGCGAAGTTAGTTAGTTGACCGTGAGGAGAAAACTGGCGATGTAGATGTAGAGAGGCAGAAAGAATTGGGGCATCATAAGGTATTAAATGAAAGATGCAGTGAAAGAAAGAAGGGGGAGAAAGAAAGAAGGGGGAGAAAGAAAGAAGGGGGAGAAAGAAAGAAGGGGGAGAAAGAAAGAAAGGGGGAGAAAGAAAGAAGGGGGAGAAAGAAGGGGGAGAAAGGAAGAAGGGGGAGAAAGGAAGAAGGGGGAGAAAGGAAGAAGGGGGAGAAAGGAAGAAGGGGGGAGAAAAAAAGAAAGAAAAAAAGAAAGAAAAAAAGAAAAAAGGAAAGAAAGAAAGAAAGAAAGAAGGAAAGAAAGAAAGAAGGGGGGAGAAAGAAAGAAAGGAGGGGAAGAAAGAAAGAAGAGGGAGAGTGGGGAGAGAGAGCGGGGGCGGAGAGAGGGGGGGGCGAGAGAGAGGGGGGCGCAAGAGAGGGGGGCGCAAGAGAAGGGGCGCAAGAGGAGAGAAAGTGGGGAGGAGGGAGAAAGGAGGGAGGGGGGGGGGGAGAGAGAGAGAGAGTGGGGAGAGGGAGAAAAGGGAGGGAGAGGGAGAGGGAGAGGAGAGGGAGAGGGAGAGGGAGAGGGAGAGGGAGAGGGAGAGGGAGAGAGGGAGAGGGGAGAGGGAGAGGGAGAGGGAGAGAGAGAGAGAGAGAGAGAGAGAGAGAGAGAGAGAGAGAGAGAGAGAGAGAGAGAGAGAGAGAGAGAGAGAGAGAGAGAGAGAGAGAAGGTGAGGAAAGTAAAACCTGTCAATATTGACAGGCTTTTATTTAAGTAATAATCCCAGAAGAACAGGACATTACTGGCCAATAATGCCTGGCTGGAAGAATTGAAGGCCCGAGGCGAAGCCAGGGACTTTAACCCCAGCCAGGGCATTATTGGCCAGTTAAACATCCATAGAGGTAAAGGCGCACAGCAAGAAGAGAGTGGGTCAAAAACTACTAAAAAATTAACTTTATTGGTCCATTAAAGAAGGAATGGAGGTGCAAAAAACCCTCCTACATGTTTCGTGCACCAAGCACTTTATCAAGGACCCATGCTGTGTTAATCCGTTAAGTCTGCAGACGACCAACTCGGACCACGAGGCACTATATTGCGTCATTCAAACCATGTAAATGGTCGGATAACGGGCCGCTGCATCTGTATATATATGCCTAAGGATGTCTGCACATCAGTCTGTGATAGGCTGAACGGCCTGTCACTCACCGAAGAACACCAAATGAGATTACACATCCCTCCCCCTCTGTGAATGGAAGAGAGCAGTGTGCACATGGGACTGGAAGGAGTAACAAAGAGGAGGGGAGGAGAGACAGCAAGGTGAGTAGAAGACAGATGACATGAGTAGGAGAGCAGGGAGTGTATTGTGCACAGAGAGAAGCAGACACAGAAAGGCATGGAGTGCAAAGAAAGGGAAGGAGAGTACAATGAGTTTGGGCATGATGGAGGAGAGAGTAAGGTGGGGAAGACGGGACAAGAGACAGCAAGGCATTACAGGGAGGGGTGAAAACAAAGAGTAATGTTTTTCGTTTAATAACCTTTCAGATCTCCTAGATCAGTGTATGATACGCCGGGGTACAGCTAGTAATGATATATTTCTGGTCCTAGGAGCTGACAGTCTGGGAGAGGAGAGAGCAGAGGGTGGGAATGGAAGGGGTTTCTCACCTCCAAAGTATGAGCCGTCAGAGAGTTTGACCTCCTTGTTGCCCTTGGTGAGGACACTGACCACCCCATGCTGGATGAAGAACATCTTCTTGCCGATGGTACCCTCACGGATGATGTAATCAGTGGGCTGGAAGACCTCAAACTTCAGCTTAGTCAGCATGGCCGTGACAAAGCAGGGGTCAGCGTTGGCAAAGAGTGGCATGGACGCTACCAGCTTCCGGCAATTATAGTTCACTATCTCCTGATGGAGGGGGTGGGGGGGAGGAGACGGGGGGGGGGGGGGGGAGATAAAGAGGGAAAGAAGGGAAGATATTAAGGAAGAGGGAGGGATAGAAAGAAGGCAAAGGGAAAAAGAGAGAGAGAGGGAGGGATATATTAATGATCAATAACCTATTCCCATTCAACCATCACCAATATAATAACACAACCAGCACAAACCTTCCTAATGTTCAGCATCTTACCTCACGGAGGGGTTCATTCAGCTCCTCCAAGATACTATCCTCATCAAACATCTTCCCCTGGTAACGGTGCTCATAATAATCGTGGAGCCTCTGCCGGAAATCAGCGGGGAGCTTGTGGAAGGACATGTACTGCTCCACCTGCTTATACTGTGACACGGAGAGGACAATGACATCATTATACTGAGAGAGGACATGTACTGCTCCACCTGCTTATACTGTGACACGGAGGGGACAATGACATCATTTTACTGAGAGAGGGGACACGTACTGCTCCACCTGCTTATACTGTGACACGGAGGGGACAATTACATCATTATACTGAGAGAGGGGACATGTACTGCTCCACCTGCTTATACTGTGACACGGAGAGGACAATGACATCATTATACTGAGAGAGGACATGTACTGCTCCACCTGCTTATACTGTGACACGGAGGGGACAATGACATCATTTTACTGAGAGAGGGGACACGTACTGCTCCACCTGCTTATACTGTGACACGGAGGGGACAATTACATCATTATACTGAGAGAGGGGACACGTACTGCTCCACCTGCTTATACTGTGACACGGAGGGGACAATGACATCATTATAATGAGAGAGGGGAAATGTACTGCTCCATCTGCTTATACTGTGACACGGAGGGGACAATGACATCATTATACTGAGTGAGAGGGTACATGTACTGCTCCCCCTGCTTATATTGAGGCGACAGTGAGATCCCTATACATGGAGGGCATAGTGAAGTTATTACCATCAGTGCTGAGGTCATTACCTTACACTGACGCCCTCTCTGCCCCATGCCAACCCCAATCCCTCACCTTCTCCTGGTACTGCCTGCGGGAGGAGTCCAGGGACTGTATGAGCGCCGTGGCGTGTCCTATGAACACGGCGTAGCATGTGGCGCCCACGATCATGCTCAGCATGGTCAGCCAGATGTCAGACATGCTCTCGGGAGCCTGCCGCCCGTAACCAATGCACAGCATGTGACTCATGGCCTTGAACAGCGCAAAGGAGTACAGCTCACTCCAGGAGTCATTCTGCAGGGGGAGAGGGAGGGAGACATTCATTCCTGGCACATGGGCAGCTCCCGTCCCCTCCTTTGCCCGCCAGTGAGGAAATAGATGCAGTGTGAGGCTCCCCCTGGCACTGCCCCCACACTCCAACCCAGGGAGCAAAATGCGCCCCCACCCCGTCATAACCAGTTAGCCCAGTGCACATACCCAGCTATTCGTGCCCATGCTGCCAACGTGTGGCATGTATGGAGCATGCCACGGATGTGCCAGTGTGTATGTAGTATGCAGGGACACGTGCTGTACACCGCTAGGACAACAAGGATTCATGTAAAGATGCAGTGCTGCAAATGTCTAGGACTGTGCATCAATAAAGCGCACGCACATACCTGTGTATAACACGGTGTCCCACATTCATGCATCATCATGTGTTGCATGTTTCCCTCCCGTATCCCATACATGACCCTGAACTCGCACAGACTCAATTACGAAAGAGAGACAACCCAACCCATGCAGTGCCAGGGAAAACCACAGACTGCAATGCACACACATTACCCAAGGTAGCAGGACTGAGTGACTCCCTGGGGCTGAGGGACTGAAAGGAGAGAGGGAGGGTGGAAGAGAAGGAGAGAGAGAGAAAGAGAAGGCAAGAAAGGGGAAAGAGAGAGAAGGCGAGAAGGGGGAGAGAAGGCGAGAAGGGGGAGAGAAGGCGAGAAGGGGGAAAGGGAGGAGAAGGGGGGATGTGGGGGAGAGTGGCGGGAGGGAGAAGGGGGGAGGGGGGCGAGGAGGGAGGAGAAGGGGAAAGGAGGGAGGAGAAGGGGAGAGAAGGGAGGAGAAGGGGGAGAGATGGGAGGAGAAGGGGGAGAGATGGGAGGAGAAGTAGAGGAGAGGTTAAGGTAGAGAGGGGGAAAGAAAAAGGAGAGATGGAGAGATGGGGAGAAGGTGCGATAGGGGAAAAGGGGAAGGAAAATAGGAGGAAAGAGAGAAAAAATGCCAAAATAGAAAGTGTAAGAGGGGGAAAGAAAGAGGGAAGGGAAGAGAGAAAAGGAAAAAGTTATAAGAAGTAACTTGGAGGTGAAGAGAAGGAAGGAGGAAGGTGAAAGGCAGAGAGGAGAGAAATCTATAATTAACACTGCTGAGATGTGCGTTTCAACGCCGCTTTCAGAGACAGAGGCCATGTTATCAGAAGGTTATTGATCCCTCTCTCCTGGGCACTGGCCGTCCCCTCTGTGACATCTCATGTGCCACCATGCGGCTTCCTGGCACCTGCCTAACGTGCCAAGCCGGGCGCTGCGGGTTTCAAGGACTTAACACCATCACCGCCAGAGAGACCCTGAGGATTCACTGCAGGCCATTTCTCCAAGGGGAAGGGGGGGGAGGTTTTACGAGGATTTAGGACGGGGTCCCCTAGTCTATCAGTGTCCCTCACACATTGCAGACATTAGGAGTGCGAGTCACATTTTCGCTCTGCAGATATTTGGAGACTCGCTGCTCCCCGCGCTTATAAAGCAGTGGCACTGCGCCCAATTCCAGTGTGGCCCTCTCCTCCCTTCACGCAGAGCTGCGGGATCCCACCCCAGAGGTGGCCGGGCGGGAATAATGTGATGCAATTAAAGAGCAGTGGTAAGAACATGGTCTTTGCAGTGGGTGAGCATGGTTCAAACCGCAGTGTCCGCTCTCCTGGGGCCCGTCACCATCTCCCTGTGCCTCAAGATACCAAAATTAGAGTGTACGCTCTTCAGGGCAGGGACTCGTTAAACTCATTCGGGGCAGAGTGTTACATACAGACATTATAGGTTATAGTATTAACATTGTTTTTCCAAAAGATTATGAATCTCCCCCAATGTTCGGACGGCACGGCACCCGGTGTGCGGAGCGAGGCGACAGGAGGAGAGAGGTTAAGTGACGCCGGAGCACTCACCACCATGCTGTTGATGGAGACCCAGCAGTTACTGGGGAAGTCCTGCAGCATGGGGACCAGGAACTGCAGACAGCCGTCCCAGTGGCACAGCAGGAGCATCATGGCGATCAGGTTAAAGATGCGCATCACCGCGCTGGCCAGGTCATAGGTCATGTGGAAAATCTGGGGACAGAAGACCGGGGGGGGGGGGGTGTGGAGGTGAGGTCGAGAAACACAGCCGAGAGGGGGTCATGTGGAAGGGTCCAGGAAAGAAACAGACATTCCAGAAACGGGCGAAGAATCCAAGTCCAGAGTAGCTTGAAGATCCAGAAAAGGGGCAACGGGCACATAGATGGAAAATGGCAAGGAGACCCCAAATTCAGAAAAGGGTCAGGGGGAAACCCAGAATCCAGGAGGGGAGGAAGGGCCCAAATCCAGAACACACATTGAATTAGAATCTGGCACATACAGAGGCACCAAAATCAAGAGAGCCATACAAGCCAAACTCTAGAAAAAGGCACCGTGCTCCCAAATCCAGACATACTTACAAACCCAGCGCCAGAAGAATAGTGACATGCAGGTGCTGACTGGGTTCTCAGTACCTGATGTGTCACATGTGGCAACAGCCGCAGGAGAGGATGTGTCCCTAATAGAACCGCAGCATCTGCTTATTCCGTCACTGTGTTCTGATAGAAATCAGTGTTATTACCCGCACAGCACTGACCCCTCTGTATACAGCGCAGCGTCTGAGCCCCGTACACATGGTCTGTTTTATGGGGGTCTCCATGCTCTTACATAGTGCTTTGGATTTGGAGCTAGATATCTTCTTGCCGCACTATTCTAATAAAGTGTTATACCAGGCATTATAGCACAATAAAGGGGTTTATTTGCAGGTTGCAAACGCACAATATCGCACCTGAGGAAGGGAGGTCCCCGAAATGTTGTGCGTTTGCAACCTGCAAATAAACCCCTTAATTATGCTATAATGCCTGGTATAACACTTTATTGTGTGTGTGTGTGTGACATCATATGCTATGCACAAGTTGCAGCAAAGACACAGACGCACACACACAAGCCTGTGTATAAATGGTGACACAAGATTACACACTCCTCACTCCCCTGGTGTATACAACTGGTTACACACTCACTCACACTCACCCCACTGGTGAGTATCAGATGATTCACCTCTCAGTGGTTTATATAGATGATAAATAACTTACTCACGTTCTCCCACTGGTGTATAAATCCCATAAATCACACATGCACCTCCTCCCATTAGTGTGTGTGTGTGTGTGTGTGTGTGTGTGTGTGTGTGTGTGTGTGTGTGTGTGTGTGTGTGTGTGTGTGTGTGTGTGTGTGTGTGTGTGTGTGTGTGTGTGTATATATATATATATAAAATCACAGTGTCAATGACAAGTGATGGATCAAAGTAATTAATAGCTAAATGTATAAGAGGAGAGTAGCTAGTACTCAATAGCACAAAGCAAAGTCATTACAAACCAAACACACAAACAAACAAAACATATGACAAGGAAAGAGGAACTAGGAAACACGGGGAAAAAACATAAGGAAAGGGAAGCCTTGTTTTATATATATATATGTAGTCCTCGGTTATCCGACACAATGTGTTACTCAAAATGGCGTTGTAAAGCGAAACGTTGTAAAGCGAAACACGTTATCCCATAGGAACACTGTTTAAATTAAAGGTTCCGTTCCTGAAGGCATTTTTAACACTAAAATACACCAAATATTTTATGCAGGCAATAAGATATGCAGAACATATATAAATTATATAGTGTATATACTGTATTATATATATAATATTACATAATAAATACTATATTATATAGTATAATATAATATTATATAGTATAATATTATATATATATGCTCTTACGACGCTTTGCAACGTTGTTTATGTGAATTTGTATATATATACACACATACACAACGTTGCAAAGCGTTGTATGAGCGTTGGATAAGCCGTTTTGGCGTTGTAAAAATGAACATAGGTATGCATTGCATAGCGTTGGATAAGCCATTCGTTGTAAAGCGAAGCGTTGTAAAATGAGGACTGCCTGTATATTATATAAACAAATAGATGAACCCCCGCGCAAGACTCGCATGCCTACCCGCGAGTCAGCTGGCGGCAGTGTTCGCCAGTAACTGCTGCATGCTATTTATCAAATGAGTTCCCTATACTGATCGGATGATCTAAAGGGAGCTCGGCTAACCAGGAGCTGTTACTCTGTCACACAGTAGCAGTAAGCTGTATACTAAAGCTGCCAACCCGCTGCGGCCGGCGGAGCGCGAGGCCGCGGGCCACCAGACCCTTAATCGAATGGTCCTTGCCCCCGCTGCCTACGTACTGTGACGCGTCAGCCTGCTGGAGCTACAACCGGATTGTGTTTTCCAGCGCTGACCCGTCACGTGGTACGCGAGTCAGCCAATGGGGAGGAGGGGAGGAGAGCTGCTTGTGTGTCTGTTTTGTGCGTTCGGCTGTGTGTGTGCCTGAGTGCAAGTGCCTGCCTGAGTGCCTGAGTGCCTGAGTGCCTGTCTGCGTGAGTGCCTGTCTGCGTGAGTGCCTGTCTGCGTGAGTGCCTGTCTGCGTGAGTGCCTGTCTGCGTGAGTGCCTGTCTGCGTGAGTGCCTGTCTGCGTGAGTGCCTGTCTGCGTGAGTGCCTGTCTGCGTGAGTGCCTGTCTGCGTGAGTGCCTGTCTGCGTGAGTGCCTGTCTGCGTGAGTGCCTGTCTGCGTGAGTGCCTGTCTGCGTGAGTGCCTGTCTGCGTGAGCGCCTGTCTGCGTGAGCGCCTGTCTGCGTGAGCGCCTGTCTGCGTGAGCGCCTGTCTGCGTGAGCGCCTGTCTGCGTGAGCGCCTGTCTGCGTGAGCGCCTGTCTGCGTGAGCGCCTGTCTGCGTGAGCGCCTGTCTGCGTGAGCGCCTGTCTGCGTGAGCGCCTGTCTGCGTGAGCGCCTGTCTGCGTGAGCGCCTGTCTGCGTGAGCGCCTGTGGAACTGAGCTATATTGTCTAGACCCTGATTTTCTGGTCATTAACACCTTTAAGCAACGTGACTCCACACCGTCATGCCATACCTACATGTGGCTAGGACCTGCATCATCTAGTCAGATACCTTGCCCCTCAGTACACTGGCAGACCTGGCTAGGGTCCACTTATTCGTGTCAAGTTGCTATTTATTATTATCTCAGGGTCTCTATACTAGCACACACTAACACAGTAGCGTTTTTAGCGGCATCCTGGTTCACACTGAACAGTGGTCTATCACACCCACTTGTTCATACTGCAGTACACAATAGTGTTTAAGTGCAGTGTATTTAAGTTTGATCCAGAACACTTAATTGAGTGTTCATACTCATAGGATCGGAGGGTTTAATTTTCGTTTTAATACCCATTATTTTAATTTGGATAATAAAGTATATGTTTTAATGTGTTCCTCATATCACCCTTCAGGTGTTTAGAGTACCCATTCTAGGTTTCTGCACAGCCGGCACACCATATGCAAGTAAATAAGTTTTGGTGCTTATCCCATAAAGCAATAACAGACCATACGATACCGGTTGCAACACGACATCAAGGGACAGCACGCAGGTAAGTAAATCAAAAATGTTCTATATTTGATAGAAGACACAAAAACCGACGTTTCGGTCCCCCAGTGGGACCTTTCTCAAGCACCACCTTGAGAAAGGTCCCACTGGGGGACCGAAACGTCGGTTTTTGTGTCTTCTATCAAATATAGAAAATTTTTGATTTACTTACCTGCGTGCTGTCCCTTGATGTCGTGTTGCAACCGGTATCGTATGGTCTATATATATATATATATATATATATATGCACACTCACCTTCCACTGGTGGATTCAGTGGATGAATCCGATGACTCACACACTGATGTATATTAGCAGATGATAGAAACACACACACACACACACACACACACACACACACACACACACACACACACACACACACACACACACACACACACACCTCCTCCTCCTCCTCCCACTAGTGTGTGTATCTGATCATTTACACTCACCTCCTCCCAGTGATGTACATACATTTGACCCACTCACACTCATCTCCTCCCATTGGTACATCTCTGATGACAGACACACACTTACATTGTCACACTCACCTCTTCCCACTGGTGGATGTATCGGATGAGCCGGGAGAGTCGGAGGAGCCGCAGGAGGCTGAGGATCTTGGTGAACCTCACAATTCGCAGTGCACGGGCCGTCTTGTACACCTCAGAGTCGATCCCCTTCTCCACGATGAGGAAGATGTAATCCACGGGGATGGAGGACACGAAGTCCACCACAAACCACGTGCGCAGGTACTTCCGCTTGATCTTCTGCGGGTCCAGGACGATCTCCGTGTTGTCCTCGATCACAATGCCCGTGCGGAAATTCAGCACCAGGTCCATGAGGAAGAAGGTGTCCGATATCACGTTAAACACGATCCACGGCGTGGTCGTCTCGTCCTTGAAGAAGGTGATGCCCACAGGGATGATGATCAGGTTCCCTACCATGAACAGCAGCATTGTGAAGTCCCAGTAGAACCTGAGGAGGAGGAAGAGAAGCATAAGGGAGGGGCACCTCCTGTGTGGGCATTGTATTGTTCCCACCCACTGCACCCTGTGTTCATCTTGAGTGTCTCTCACTGTATACACCAGGGGTGGGCAACTCCAGTCCTCAAGGGCCACCAACAGGTCAGGTTTTAAGGATATCCCTGCTTCAGCACAGGTGACTCAATCAGTGGTTCAGTCAAAGACTGACCCATCTCTGCTGAAGCAGGGATATCCTTATCCTGTTGGTGGCTCTTGAGGACTGGAGTTGCCCACTACTGGTATACACTGTATGCAAAACCCACAAAGATATGACATTGGGTTGATACAAGGAGCTAGAAAGAAAAAAAAGGATGATTAAGTAAATTAGAGCAGGGGTGTGCAAACTCTTCTCCCTGCAGCCCCCTGCCTGATCTCATCCTCTGATCGCGCGCCACCCCCACTCCCACTCTCACTCCCCCTGCTCGGCTCCGGCGTCAAAATGATGTCGCGTTGCCGGAAAGTTAAGGAAAGTAAAATTACAGAGTCCTCGCGCGATTCCCGGCATTTCATTTAGATGAATTCGGGGATTCGCGCGGGGGCCTCTGTAACCGTCGCGCCCTCCCAGAAAATCTCGCGCCCCCCCAGTTTGGCCACCCCCTGGATTAGAGAAATGGTGAAGAGCGTGGCAACTACCATGTCATTGCAAAAGTGGAAAATCATGCACTTGGGTCACAAAAATCCAAAGGCGAGATAGAGGCCAAATTGTGACAATGTCAACAACTACTATAGAGGAACGGGACCTGGGAGTCATTATTTTAGCTGACTTAAATGCAGGCGAGCCATGTTACATAGTAATGGGGAAAGCCAGCAGGATGGTACGTTGTATAGTCAGAGGTATTATTTAGTAAATGTTTATATATATATATATTTTTCTCGTAAGTATAGGTCATTTAGTTCAATCTTTTGGCCAAAACAGCAGGTCCATGCACACGTGTTATATCAGTATCCCAGTGAGAGAGCAATAAGCTTTACCTTGACGTGCTTGTAGGCTTGATATTTTCTGGCTAAAATGTATTACTTCCTGCTAACATATTTTGTGTTGACGAAACGCGTAGGGACCCGGATGGTACAGACAGATGACATCACCACGCTCGTGAATGCCTACGAGCAGCTGTATACCGTGCACACTGTGTATTTTGCAAGGCTGCTATCCTTACTGCTACATGGTAGCTGAGTCTAACATTGGTTTGTGAGCTGCAGCGGACTCTCAGGACTCTGCTCCATTACCTACAATCTGGAGGTCTTGATTCCCTGCAGATGAGTAACAACCACCAGAGATATTCTCTCTAAACGCGCATGTTCTAGCTCCGTTTGTGAGAGTGTTCTCTCTTAACTTTTTATCCTTGGCAATACATATCTATACAGATTTACACTATGGAGCACACACACACACACAGCAGGGCCCTGCTTCTCGGCGCTCCGCTGATACGGCGGTACCGAGAAGGGGGCCGCCATGTTGAATCTGAAATAGCGCATGCGCAGAACGGGCGGGTGCGCCCGGTGCAGTTTGCACGCGCAGCGTATAGATCGCACATGCGCAGAACGGCGAAAATGCCGGTTTGCGCATGAGCAAGCACTGAAAATCGCCGGATCCGCATTCCGCTATACGGCGGGCCTCTGGAACGGAACCCGCCGTATACCCGGAGCCCACATACATACATGCATACATACATACACATATACATATATATATATATATATACATATATACATACACACGGTTAAGCTATGGTGGGTAAAAAAAGTGGCAAAAACCCTCCACAGTAAAGCATATAGCAAATGGAAATATTACTGTATGCTCATCTGCATGTCTTAGACAGGACTGCAACCCCGCCTTTCACCATTATCACCCAGCACACAGTGCTCCCACTGCAGCAAGGGATTCTGGGAAAATACATGCAAATGAGCACACCTTTTGCTTAAAATAAATAATATATATATATAAAAAGATAAAGTCCGCAGCACACTCAAAAATGAAAAAGGAATTATTTCATCTTAGAAAATCATCAGGCAATCACAAAAACTCCAGAGATCTGAAGTTTTTGTGATTGCCTGATGATTTTCTAAGATTAAATAATTCCTTTTTCATTTTTGAGTGTGCTGCGGACTTTCTCTTTTTGTGTATCTAACAGACCGGTTGGTGTTCCCTGTCCATCTGCTAGCACCTGGATTTCTGATAAGTATATAGTACTATTTTTGTGGGTATGGTTCTCTGTGTGCACCCAGCATATGTGTGTATGTGTGTATGTGTGTGTGTGTGTGTGTGTGTATGTGTGTGTATGTGTGTGTGTGTGTGTGTATGTCCGCACGGCTCGGGTGTTTCTCTCCCCCTCCCCCCCCCGGAGCTCCCGCTTTCCGCGCAGGTCGGATGTTTCACCCCCCTCCCGCTGTCCACGCGGCTCGAGTGTTTCTCTCTTCCCCCCCCTCCGGCGCTCCCGCTGCCCGCGCGGGAGGTAGTAACGGGGTGTTTCTCCGTCCCATCCCGTGTGTGTGTGTGTATGGGAGAGAGAGAATGAGTGTGTATGGGAGAGAGAGAGTGAGTGTGTATGGGAGAGAGAGAGTGAGTGTGTATGGGAGAGAGTGTGTATGGGTATGAGAGAGAGAGTGAGTGTGTGTGTGTGTATAAGAGAGTGTGTGTGTATGGGTATGAAAGAGTGTGTGTGTGTGTGTGTGTGTGTGTGTGTGTGTGTGTGTATGAGAGAGAGTGTGTGTGTATGGGTATGAGAGAGAGTGTGTGTGTATGGGTATGAGAGAGTGTGTGTGTGTGTGTGTGTGTGTGTGTGTGTGTGTGTGTGTGTGTGTGTGTGTGTGTGTGTGTGTGTGTGTATGAGAGAGAGAGAACCCAGTCACCCCCACCACCCAGTCAGTCATACCCCCCACCCAGTCAGTCAGTCATACCCCCCCACCCAGTCAAAAGTCAGTCATCCCACCCCCCCTCCGCCCCCTGCCCAGTCGCCCAGTCATCCCACCCAGTCAGACAGTCAGTAATCCCCACTCAGACAGACACCCCGTCACCCCACCCCCCCCAATCACCCCACCACCCCAATCACCCCACCGTCACCCCACCCCCTCACAGTCACCCTCTCTCACCGTCCCGTCTCTCTCTCTCTCACCGTCCCGTCCCTCTCTCTCTCGCTCTCTCACTGTCCCGTCCCTCTCTCTCTCACCGTCCCATCCCTCTCTCTCTCTCTCTCACCGTCCCATCCCTCTCTCTCTTTCTCACCGTCCCATCTCTCTCTCTCTCTCTCTCTCTCTCACCGTCCCTCTCTCTCACCGTCCCGTCTCTCTCTCTCTCTCTCACCGTCCCTTTCCCTCTCTCTCTCTCTCTCACCGTCCCGTCCCTCTCTCTCTCACCGTCCCGTTCCTCTCTCTCTCTCTCACCGTCCCATCCCTCTCTCTCTTTCTCACCGTCCCGTCTCTCTCTCTCTCTCACCGTCCCGTCTCTCTCTCTCTCTCACCGTCCCGTCTCTCTCGCTCTCACCGTCCCATCCCTCTCTCTCTCTTTCTCACCGTCCCGTCTCTCTCTCTCTCGCTCTCACCGTCCCGTCTCTCTCTCTCTCGCTCTCACCGTCCCGTCTCTCTCTCTCTCGCTCTCACCGTCCCGTCTCTCTCTCTCTCACCGTCCCGTCTCTCTCTCTCTCTCTCTCACTGTCCCGTCTCTCTCTCTCTCTCACCGTCCCGTCTCTCTCTCTCTCTCACCGTCCCGTCTCTCTCTCTCTCTCTCTCACCGTCCCGTCTCTCTCTCTCTCTCTCTCACCGTCCCGTCTCTCTCTCTCTCTCACCGTCCCGTCTCTCTCTCTCTCTCACCGTCCCGTCTCTCTCTCTCTCTCACCGTCCCGTCTCTCTCTCTCACCGTCCCTCTCTCTCTCTCTCACCGTCCCGTCTCTCTCTCTCTCTCTCACCGTCCCTTTCCCTCTCTCTCTCTCTCTCACCGTCCCGTCCCTCTCTCTCTCACCGTCCCGTTCCTCTCTCTCTCTCTCTCTCTTTCTCACCGTCCCGTTCCTCTCTCTCTCTCTCTTTCTCACCGTCCCGTCCCTCTCTCTCTCTCTCTCTTTCTCACCGTCCCGTCTCTCTCTCTCTCTCACCGTCCCGTCTCTCTCTCTCTCTCACCGTCCCATCCCTCTCTCTCTCTCACCGTCCCGTCTCTCTCTCTCTCGCTCTCACCGTCCCGTCTCTCTCTCTCTCTCACCGTCCCGTCTCTCTCTCTCTCTCTCACCGTCCCGTCTCTCTCTCTCTCTCACCGTCCCGTCTCTCTCTCTCACCGTCCCGTCTCTCTCTCTCACCGTCCCGTCTCTCTCTCTCTCTCACCGTCCCGTCTCTCTCTCTCTCTCACCGTCCCGTCTCTCTCTCTCTCTCACCGTCCCGTCTCTCTCTCTCTCTCTCTCTCACCGTCCCGTCTCTCTCTCTCTCTCTCTCTCACCGTCCCGTCTCTCTCTCTCACCGTCCCGTCTCTCTCTCTCTCACCGTCCCGTCTCTCTCTCTCTCTCCGTCCCGTCTCTCTCTCTCTCTCTCCGTCCCGTCTCTCTCTCTCTCTCTCACCGTCCCGTCTCTCTCTCTCTCTCACCGTCCCGTCTCTCTCTCACCGTCCCGTCTCTCTCTCTCTCTCTCTCTCACCGTCCCGTCTCTCTCTCTCTCTCTCACCGTTCCGTCTCACCGTCCCGTCTCTCTGCCTCGCCCGCTCTCTGCCTCGCCCGCTCTCTGTCTCACAATCTGGATCTGGATATCTTATTTACCCTGTATATCTTAACTGCCCTATACTACACCAAAATAACCTATACTGCTTTCTTCCAGATCTGACTCAAGCTTCTCACGGAAGACATCGGAACCCCCCCTAACCCAGAAGACAGGTAAGGAACACCTCCACTCCAATGTATAACATTGCGGGAATGAGGTACCTGGACATTGAGGGACTGCGGATCAGGCAAGATCCCAGGCAGGATTGCTGCTTTAAATATCGTGAAGCGGGGGCATCCAGGCACTAGTTAAGGGGCAGTAAACACAAAAAACAAAACTGTGCGCTACTACCTAACTACCTATAAAGTTTAAATGTATAAATATATACAGTGCAGTGACTATACCATCAATTTAGTGATAAAAAATTTATAAAAAATTAAACCACAACTCCCACAGTGAGATAATTATACATTAAATAATAAGTGCCACATAACCGTCTCTCACAAGTGTCCAAAACAGCACACAGGATGAAATAAAAACAGGACAGGCCAATACATAGACAAAGGCCAATGTAAGCAGATATAAGGCAATAGAATGTTACATCCAACTAGTTTCGTAGAATTAACTACTTCTTCAGGGAAAGGCCTGTCCTGTTTTTATTTCATCCTGTGTGCTGTTTTGGACACTTGTGAGAGACTTTGTAAGACTGTTCAAACCTCCCTATTGAATCCACCACTGCTGCATCGTGGCACGCTGAGGGCACCCCAGCAAGCTGCGTTTTAACCTCTGTGCAGAGGATACACCTGCCGAGGTACAGGAGCAGCTTCATATCGGCCAGGAAGCAGGAGCAATTTCACCGAGCCCCAGTACCAGCTGCTGAACCTGGCTGCATGAAGGGAAATCCCCTTGGGAGTGAAAAGACTGACGTCCTGCCCCAGAATCAACTGAGCTGCAGCAGCAGAGGGAAGCAAGCACCTGAATCTACAGCTAACAGCTGCCGAGTGGTAAACAGTGTGATACACACTACATGCCTTTCACCAACTTTTTTCATGTACGCAGATATATTACCCCCTTTTTAATTCTATAATATATTGTTGAATTTGCTTCAGTATTTGGCGTTGTGCACTAGTTAAGGGGCGCAGGAAACTAGTCATTCACATCTGGCTTTTTTTTCTAGATTCGACATTTATACACACACACACACACACGACTAATTGTAGTATAATGTAATACAATAAATAAACTTATGTCAAAAACGAATGTTCTTACTAGGAATTTATTCAATTTATTTCATTTATGTTTTTTATTAAATGCGGGTCTGGGGGCGGGATTAGAGGCGGGGTTGGGGGCGGGACTAGGTGGCGAGTAGATTTTTTGGTTCGGCGAGTAGATTTTTGGGTGATTTGTCAAGCACTATATACATATATATATATACATACACACACACCATTAAAAAAAACTGTCACAAATATATAGGCTTAACACAGGCGCACATATCTATGGCTCCAACACACACACCCTATATATTAAGTCAGCCTGAGACTGGGCCCCCTCACAGCTGAACGTTAGGATTAGCAGACACTGGTAGTATGAGCTGCGAGATCTCTGCAGGTGACAGAACGATCTTATCCTACTCTCTCACCAAAACCTACTGACAGGGAGAACCAAGGAGAATAACAATACTGCCTCAGAGATTCGGAATACTGACTCATGGAGAGTAATAATACAGTACCAGAGAGAAAGCAGCGATACTTGTAGCTTCTAGGCTGCTTCACTCTCACAAGAATAAAAAGTGAATTATCAGCTCAGATGGGACATGTCCAAGAGGTGCGAGACAAGGGGACCTCCTGGACAGAGACATCCATACAAGATTGGAAAGTGTTAATACTCAGGGAGAGTAAAAAAAAAGCAGCATTAGAACAAGAATCTACCTACGCTCCCATAGGCTGCAGAATGTAAATATTTTACCCTGTGGAAACTCATCATGTTGCTATATACACATTCACATATATATGTGTGTGTGTGCATGCAGATAGGAGGTGAAGGCACTCACAACTCTGCAAAAAGTAATCAAAAATGGGGTGCTCCCAAAAAGCAGCTGCACATTGAAAAATCCCAAAGTATTTATTAATACATCAACGCTTCAGTCTTGAGAAAGTTCCTGAGGGGGACGGAAACATTGATGTATTAATAAATACGTTTGGATTTTTCCATAATGAAGGGATGTGCTTGGTGTGTGCGTGCGTGCGTGTGTGAATACATACATACATACCCAACTTCTTCAGCCAATGTCAATACACTGCTGGATGAAGGCCTCTCCAATTATCTTCCAGGTACTCTGGATATGTATGTATACTGTATAATGACAACTCGTACATATGTACGTATGTAAAAATGTGTAAACTCTACAAATATTTAAATTAAAGGAACTAGAAGTCAAAGAGTGCCTAACTTGGCCAGCAAGTTTCCATAGACAGGAACATTTGAAATGAAATCAATACAAGTGTCATGATAATGCCATGCTGTATTAGGTATTTAAGGGGTTAATGAGCTACAGTTTAAAGTTGAAAATGCAACATTTGGGGTCTGGTTTTGGCATGAATCTGTGGGAGCTTCAAAGTGGCTTGATTGAAGTTGGGTGTGAAAAGTACAAAGAGAGGGTTTCTGGTATGTTATCACCTTTTGCAGACCTAGTGGTACAAACTGATACGGTCTCGAGATAAGGGCGGTTGTCTTGCCAGACATGGGGATAAAATATGCCCCTGTGACAAGTTTCTATAAACATGGTCTGTTTAGAGCGAGCTTCAAAGCATTTTATGGAGGGGTTTTGTGGTTGGCCATGGGACATGTCTAAGAACGTATCAAACCAAGAGTGACTTTATTAAAAATGAGAATATCCAGTGACATCCACTGCTGAACATGCTAAAAATTACGTGTGTATCCGTGGAACCGAGTCACACATGATTAGAGACACGTCATGTCTTGCAGGTACTAAGAGACAGATATCCCGGTGCCACTTAAATTTAGGATTAAGATGTTCATATTTAGTCTCATTGTGTCTGCCATGAATGCCTGAATGTATTGATGTGACACGTGTGTGTAAGTGTTAGTTAAGGAAAGTTATGAGTATATTTAGATATTGCAGGCTTTAAGTAAACCTCATTTGGTGGGAGGTTTTTTTTTTTTTTTTTAATCTGTCGTAAAACTGTCAATCTCACATCTGATTTATGACAGGGGCTGGAAAGAATATTTAAGTCTGAGCAAGGATTATGAAAATCAGATCTCAACAGAGGTGGATTTAGGATTCAATCTGCGAGACCTCATCTTCTGCACTAGTGGCCTCTCTGGGGAAAATATATGGCATTTGGTAATGTATAGGATTTTCTGTCTATGTTTATCCTTTTTATTTTGAGAAACTGTCCTGCATTTTATTGCAATTGTACGTTTCTTGCAATCTTTTTTCTGTAACCTAAGCACTGTATTTTTATATATATATTAAAACATTTAATACGTAATGCTTTGGACTCTGAATGAACCAGTGCATGCTCTGGGGAGAGTATTTACGTTTGCTGACACATTTTGCTACAACTGATTATAGTGTGTTAAAGTGCATAGTTTTTTCTATAATAAACAGGTACCTGGAGCCCTCGAAAATATTAATTTGACATATTTTGTTTGCATAACTATCTCAGGTGGTGGCAGTGGATAGATATGATTTGCTGTTGAGTAGGGGTTCATATTAACTTACTGGATGTACCTTGCGCAGGAGAAAGGTGAGTTGGCTAGAGTAGCCGTGTGTATTAACCATGGTTGCGTATCTAAGTCACGTGCGTGCTGTTCTTGGTGTCATATTGGGACGGATGTAGGAGAGATAGAACTAATTTGAGGGACCTTTGCGAAGGTGAAGAGTGGGGCAGCTTGCGGGTTGTGTATTAATCCTTGTCCGGTAGAGGAGATATTGTCTATTTGATGGACCTCTGCGGAGGTGAAAAGTGGGAGCGCTTGCGGGAGTGAGTATTAGCTTTTGTCCTGTATGCATGCCGTATGCTCGCAGGGTGCCGTACGTGACAAAGAGAATGATGATGAACAAATTTATCCTGCCCGTGCTCACGTACGGATGTGAAACTTGACCCCTAAATGCGAAGACAATTTAGAAGCCTCAGACAACTCAAAGAAGTATGTAGAGATGTATGCTGGGTATTACCTGAAGAGACTGGAAATAGAATGGATGGGTTTGAGAGCAAACAGAAGTCTGTGACATCATCACAAGGGTGAAGAAATTAAAATGGCAGTGGGCCGGACATATTTTAAGAAGAAATGACCATTGTTGGACAGGGGTGGTACGGGACTGGATTCCAAGGGTTATCGACAAACCAAGATGACGACCAAAATTAACATGGGAGGATGAAATCAGAACATTTGTTGCAGCATCGTGGTGAAGAGGCTTGTAACTGCAGTACCTGGGAGATCACTGGGGAGGCCTTCATACAGCAGTGGGTCTACAAGGGATGATGGATGATGATGTATGAGATATAGATATATATACACACACACACACACACACACACACACACACACACACACATACATACATAACCCTGGCTGTGCACAAAGCTGTGACCATGCAGCAAGCTTAAGCCTATAGGGAACCATGTTGAATGGTTTTGAAGCAAAAGGTGGCACTGTGTGCTCATTTGCATGTCATTTCCCAGAACCCCTTGCTGCAGTGAAAGTGGTGTGTGATAATGGTGAAAGGCGGGGTTGCAGACCTGTCTAAGACATGCAAATGAGCATACAGTAATATTTCCATTTGCTCTCTCTCTATATATATATCCATATCCCTCTCTCCCCACATCCCTCTCTCTCTCCCCACATCCCTCTCTCTCTCCCCACATCCCTCTCTCTCTCCCCACATCCCTCTCTCTCTCCCCACATCCCTCTCTCTCTCCCCACATCCCTCTCTCTCTCCCCACATCCCTCTCTCTCTCCCTCACATCCCTCTCTCTCTCCCCACATCCCTCTCTCTCTCCCCACATCCCTCTCTCTCTCCCCACATCCCTCTCTCTCTCCCCACATCCCTCTCTCTCTCTCCACATCCCTCTCTCTCTCTCTCTCTCCACATCCATCCATCCATCCATCTCTCTCTCTCTCTCTCTCTCTCTCTCTCTCTCTCCATATCCCTCTCTCTCCATATCCCTCTCCACACACACACACACACACACACACACACACACACACACACACACACACACACACACACACACACACACACAGTAACAGGCAGAGATGTGGGCCACATATTCATAAAGCGGATCCTTTTGCCTAATTGAATTTTGCAAGCAGCCGTCCGGACTAGCTTGTTATTAATTAGATATCATAGTTAATTGGGAACATTTCCCTTCGAGGCCCAGAAGGAATCGTAGGGCAGGGTCCCTTGTGGGGGCTTTTACTGGCCAGCTCCAGCTAAACACAAATACACATCGCCATGCCACCATATTCCCAGATAAGACCAATGCCTTTCCCATAGACGTGTATTGCTCTGCATGGGGTGTCCCCATATACAATGTTCTGCAGAGATACCATCAATACAAAGCAATGTGCATGTGTACGGTATACATGGATATCTATAGAAAATGCACCTGTGCAGTACTCAGCACCTAAGTAAAGACACACATCCCTGTATATACTCAGTACAGATATACACTACTCTGCACACAATGAAAACAACGGTGACAGGTCAAATGTCCTATCATGATCTGATAACTCCTAATAATGTTGGAACACACCAGGTTGTTATTACCCTTTCAGTGCTGAATGTTCCTACACCACATTGCACACCCCTTGTCGTCCCACTGCTGGATGAAGGCCTCCCCAATGATTTTCCAATGAATTGTGTGGTGCGTATATGTGTGGTGCGAGCGCATGTATGTGTGGTGCGAGCGCGCGTTTGTGCAGTGCGAGCGCGCGTTTGTGCGGTGCGCGCGTTTGTGCGGTGCGAGCGTTTGTGCGGTGCGAGCGTTTGTGCGGTGCGAGCGTTTGTGCGGTGCGAGCGTTTGCGCGGTGCGAGCGCGGTGCAAGCGCGTGTGCGGTGCAAGCGCGTGTGCGTGTGGTGCGCACAGAGAGAGACGCACACACAGAGCGAGAGAGAGAGAGGCGCACAGAGAGAGAGAGAGGCGCACAGAGAGAGAGGCGCACAGAGAGAGAGGCGCACAGAGAGAGAGAGGCGCACAGAGAGAGAGAGAGAGGGGCGCACAGAGAGAGAGAGAGGGGCGCACAGAGAGAGAGAGAGGGGCGCACAGAGAGAGAGAGAGGCGCACAGAGAGAAAGAGGCAGAGGCGCAGAGAGAAAGAGGCAGAGGCGCAGAGAGAGAGAGGCGCAGAGAGAGAGAGGCGCACAGAGAGAGAGAGGGGCGCACAGAGAGAGAGAGAGAGGCGCACAGAGAGAGAGAGAGGCGCGCAGAGAGAAAGAGGCAGAGGCGCAGAGAGAAAGAGGCAGAGGCGCAGAGAGAGAGAGGCGCAGAGAGAGAGAGGCGCAGAGAGAGAGGGGCGCACAGAGAGAGAGAGGGGCGCACAGAGAGAGAGAGGGGCGCACAGAGAGAGAGAGGGGCGCACAGAGAGAGAGAGGGGCGCACAGAGAGAGAGAGGGGCGCACAGAGAGAGAGAGGGGCGCACAGAGAGAGAGAGGGGCGCACAGAGAGAGAGAGGGGCGCACAGAGAGAGAGAGGGGCGCACAGAGAGAGAGAGGGGCGCACAGAGAGAGAGAGGGGCGCACAGAGAGAGAGAGAGAGGCGCACAGAGAGAGAGAGAGGCGCACAGAGAGAGAGAGAGAGAGAGGCGCACAGAGAGAGAGAGAGAGAGAGGCGCACAGAGAGAGAGAGAGGCGCACAGAGAGAGAGAGAGAGGCGCACAGAGAGAGAGAGAGAGGCGCACAGAGAGAGAGAGGCGCACAGAGAGAGGCGCACAGAGAGAGAGAGAGGCGCACAGAGAGAGAGAGAGAGGCGCACAGAGAGAGAGAGAGGCGCACAGAGAGAGAGAGGCGCACAGAGAGCGCGAGAGAGAGGCGCACAGAGAGCGAGAGAGAGAGGCGCACAGAGAGCGAGAGAGAGAGGCGCACAGAGAGCGAGAGAGAGACGCGCACAGAGAGCGAGAGAGAGACGCGCACAGAGAGCGAGAGAGAGACGCGCACAGAGAGCGAGAGAGAGACGCGCACAGAGAGCGAGAGAGAGACGCGCACAGAGAGCGAGAGAGAGACGCGCACAGAGAGCGAGAGAGAGACGCGCACAGAGAGCGAGAGAGAGACGCGCACAGAGAGCGAGAGAGAGACGCGCACAGAGAGGCGAGAGAGAGACGCGCACGAGACAGCGAGAGAGAGACGCGCACAGACAGGCGAGAGATACGCGAACAGACAGCGAGAGAGAGACGCGCACAGACAGCGAGAGAGAGACGCGCACAGACAGCGAGAGAGAGACGCGCACAGACAGCGAGAGAGAGACGCGCACAGACAGCGAGAGAGAGACGCGCACAGACAGCGGCGAGAGAGAGACGCGCACAGACAGCGAGAGAGGAGACGCGCACAGACAGCGAGAGAGAGACGCGCACAGACAGCGAGAGAGAGACGCGCACAGACAGCGAGAGAGACGCACACAGACAGGCGAGAGAGACGCACACAGACAGCGAGAGAGACGCACACAGACAGCGAGAGAGACGCACACAGACAGCGAGAGAGACGCACACAGACAGCGAGAGACGCACACAGACAGCGAGAGAGACGCACACAGACAGCGAGAGAGAGACGCACACAGACAGCGAGAGAGAGACGCACACAGACAGCGAGAGAGAGACGCACACAGACAGCGAGAGAGAGACGCACACAGACAGCGAGAGAGACGCACACAGACAGCGAAAGAGAGACGCACACAGACAGCGAGAGAGACGCACACAGACAGCGAGAGAGAGACGCACACAGACAGCGAGAGAGAGACGCACACAGACAGCGAGAGAGAGAGACGCACACAGACAGCGAGAGAGAGACGCACACAGACAGCGAGAGAGAGACGCGCAGAGAGTGAGACGCGCAGCGAGAGTGAGACGCGCAGAGAGAGAGACCCGCAGAGAGAGAGACGCGCAGAGAGAGAGACGCGCAGAGAGAGAGACGCGCAGAGAGAGAGACGCGCAGAGAGAGACGCGCAGAGAGAGAGACGCGCAGAGAGAGACGCGCAGAGAGAGAGGAGAGACGCGCAGAGAGAGGAGAGAGACGCGCAGAGAGAGAGAGAGACGCGCAGCAGAGAGAGAGAGACGCGCAGAGAGAGAGACGCGCAGAGAGAGAGAGAGACGTGCAGAGAGAGAGAGAGAGAGAAACACCCACACAGGGAGAGAGAAACACACACACAGGGAGAGAGAGAGAGATACACAGGGAGAGAGAGAGATACACAGGGAGAGAGGGAGAGAGACAGAGAGACAGAGAGACAGAGAGACAGAGGAGACAGAGAGACAGAGAGACAGAGAGACAGAGAGACAGAGAGAGAGAGAGAAGAGAGAGAGAGAGAGAGAGAGAGCAGAGAAGAGAGAGAGAGAGAGAGAGAGAGAGGAGAGAGAGAGGAGAGAGAGAGAGAGAGAGAGAGAGAGAGAGAGAGAGAGAGAGAGATGCATATAAAATGAGAGGGTCGCCCTATAAATCGGACAAATACGATATAATATACATACACTATCTATATACTATGGATATAGATAGATACAGTCTATCGAACATGCACATGCCCCTCTGGCATGGAATGAGTTAAGTCACCAACTATTCTGGAACCTGCAGTGGAGAAAGCTCCTAATGACACACACAGGGACTCATCACTCTGTTCTGTCACCTCAGTGTCACAAAGCTCTGCACATGTGGAGGCATGGTGACACTACCAGGACATTATGAGGAGGGACACGTGTGGGGGAGAGGGAGATGTCAGAGCGCAAACCCATCAAATCCACTGCCACTTAACGGACCAGTTACCAGACACAGTCATTGTGGCAGCAAAACTGTTGGCCAGGTAGAGCAGTTTGTCTGCAGCTTTGTATGTATTTACATAGCACCAACATACAACACAGCCCAGTATAAAGGAGGTGAAAGACACAGATATTCAAACAGGCCAAGATAAGGGGGAAACTAACAAGGTTGTAGAGTCCCAGTTACAGCTCGCAGTGACCTTGGGAGTCACTCTCTCACTGTGCCCCAGGCTCCACATCTATATTTTAAGGACTTGAGGAGAACAGCCTTAATTAAATTCAGCTTTCACACCAAGGCAGGACAACACCCTGTATAGAAAAAAACATCTGTTTTAATGTTCCTCACGTGTTAATCAAGTTGGCTGGGCTGAACCTAATATCAGTCAGGTGACACTCTGGAGCTATTTAACCGAGATGTTTGCAGCCATATTTGAAGTAGCAAGGTTTAAAGTAGAATGTTAGTGCTTGAATTTAAAAGGGAGTCAAAAGGAGTCAACAAGTGGACAACACCACCTGGCACTGTTCCTGGATTTGACCTAATGGCCCCGATTCCTGGATTTGATCTACACTGGAAAGGAGGATATTATCTACACCAGACTGCACATGTCAGCACTTGTGTGATGTCGCCTTTACTATTTATATTTGCTATGGCCTCACTTCTCAAATTATGCACTTCTTTCAACCAGCCTCATGTCTCCAACGCTATTCATATATCTCCATCTCTCCTTTCTTCACCACTTCTCAGTTCACATGACTACTTTCTTACCTGCGCCCTCTGTCACTACACAGCTATACCACCTGCACTAAAACACCCCTACAAAATCATCATCACGCATTCTCTTTCTATCCATGCTTCGCCTCCTTGCTTCTGGGGATATCTCTCCCAATCCTGGTCCCTGCCTTAATTCTACATGCTCTCGTCCTCGCCTGCCAAATGCAACATCTACTCCTTCTGGTGTCAACCCCTCCAACCCTCCCATCTCACTCACTTTCTCCTGTGCCCTTTGGAATGCTCGCTCCCTTTCTAGCAAGTTCCTCTCTGTGCATGACTTCTTTCTCTCTCACTCTATGCTCCTATTTGCTATAACTGAGACCTGGCTCCCTCTGCCTGACTCTGCTCTGGAAGCTGCCCTCTCTTATGGTGGCCTTTCTTTCTCCCACACTCCGCGCCCTGATGGCAGGGGTGGAGGCGTGAGGCTCCTGCTCTCCTCTCTCTGCCGTTACCGAACCCTTCCTATTCCTCCATCTCTTGCTTTTCCCTCCTTTGAGGCTCACACTGTCCAGATGTTCTCTCCTCTCCCTGTCCCATGTGGCGGTCATCTATCGCCCACCCTACCCTCTACTCATCCCCCCTCTGCCTTTCTCTCTCACTTTGAATCCTGGTTCTCTTTCTTTCTCTCCTCAGACTCCCCCGTTCTTCTCCATGGGGACTTTAACTGCCACATTGATGACCCCTCTCTCCCTTGGGATTCCCGCTTTCTCTCTCTAACCTCTTCTTTTGGGCCTTCAACAGTGGACTCGCAGCCAGCACCCACAAGGATGGCTACTACCTAGACCTGGTTTTCACTAAAAACTTCTCTCTGATTTCTCAATTTCCCCCTTTCCTCTCTCTGACAATCACCTCATCTCGTCTCATTTTCTCTAGCCTGTTTCTTCCCTTCTCCATCTCCATCTACCCCTCGTTTCTGCAGAAACCTGCGCTCTATTAACCTACCAGCCTTTGATTCCACTTTACCGCTCCTCCCCTCTCCTCTCTCAGTTCTGTTCCAGACCCTGACAACCTGGTCAGGAACTACAACTCTGCCTTATCCTCCTCTCTTGATCTACATGCCCCGCTTTCTCTCTGCCGTCCTCGACCTTCTAACCCCAGACCCTGGCTAAATTCCCACACGCGCATGCTGCGTTCCTGCACTCGTCCTCTGAACGCCTCTGGAGGAAATCTCACACACTTGCAGACTTCCTTCACTACAAATGTATGCTGTCCTGTTTCAACTATGGCCTCTCTCAGGCTAAACAAACCTACTTTTCTTCACTAATCAACACACAAGTCTAACCCATGCCGACTCTTCTGTCTTTGACTCTCTACTCACACCACCCTCAGCTGCCTCTTCTTCCTCCATCTCCGCTCAGGACTTTGCTGACTATTTTAAGGAAAAGGTGGAATCCATACATCAGAACATCTCCTCTGTTTCCTCCTCCCATCCTACACCTCTTCCTAACTCTCCTCCCTGCCTCCTTGACTCTTTTTCCACTGTCTTAGAGGAGGATGTGTCACTGCTGATCTCCTCTTCTCCCTCTACCACTTGCCCTCTTGACCCTATTCCCTCCCATCTCCTAAAACCTCTTGCTCCTATTATAATCCCTACGCTCACACACATTTTTAACTCCTCCCTCTACTCTGGTACCTCCATGCTGCCAAAGACAGAGGTCATTACACTCTGCTCTAACTACTTGACCTCTCTGCAGCATTTGATACAGTGGACCATCCTCATCTCCTTCACATTCTCCATACTCTTGGTATTCGTAACAAACCTCTATCCTGGATCTCCTCCTACCTCTCCCATCGTACTTTCAGTGTATCTTCTGCTAACACCTCCTCCTCTATCGATCTCTCTTTGGGGGTACCCCAGGGCTGTGTCCTGGGACCTCTTCTCTTTTCTCTGTACCCACTTTCTCTAGATGACCTAATTACCTCATACTTCCTCCCAAACCTGGCCCTACTACCTCCTTCCACATTACTGTTGGAAGTACTATCATTCACACAGTAGCCCAAGCACGCTGCCTAGGGGTCACACTCGACTCCTCTCTCACATTCAAAACGCATCTAAAACTTGTCGCTTTTTCCTCCGCAATATTACAAAGATATGCCCTTTCCTGTTTCTTGACTGCTAAAACTCTGACTCAGGCCCTCATTCTCTCCCGTCTCGATTACTGTAACCTCCTGCTGTCCGGCCTTCCTGCCTCTCACCTGTCTCCCCTACAATCTATCCTAAACTCTGCTGCCAGAATCACTCTACTCTTTCCTAAATCTGTCTCAGTGTCTCCACTGCTGAAATCACTTTCCTGGCTTCCTATCAAATCCTGCATCTCGCACCTCAATTCTCCGCCTCACTTTTAAAGCTTTACACTCTTCTGCCCCTCCTTACATCTCAGCCCTAATTTCTCGCTATGCACCATCCCGACTCTTGCGTTCTGCTCAAGGATGCCTTCTCTTAAAGGGGTTACACCCCAATTGGCCACCCTCTAACCTCACCAGGGAGACAAGGGGTTAACTGGGCTGAGGTCCAGAAATGTGATTTAACCTTGTTATAACATGAAAATGTATATTCCCCCTGTGTAAATGTATTGTGTTATCCTAGTGTTTGCACCCACACATACACTAGGGGTGCTGCGGGAGGGAAAGGGTTAATGTTAAAACAGTGATTCTAGCCCTTTGTTTAAATTACCCTCAAGATGGCCTGCCTACTAAATGCAAATGGTCAGGAGAGCTACCAAATGGTTACGAAACAGCCCTGATCAAAGGCCCAGCCACTCTACCTGTTTGCAGGAAAGCTAGAGTGCGGGGTGAGCGGTATAACTCACACTTACAAACCATAGTATCCTGCCATGTGGTAGACTGGCCAAACGCCTCTGATTTAGGAGTGGGGCTACAGAATGAGTGACCTTATTAAATATAAGAATATTATGAGATGTCCTTGGCTGAACGTGCTAAGAGTTACATAGGTGTATTCGTGGGACTTACCCGCAACTAACGGATACAGACACCTGAGGTTTAACAGATACTAAGAGGCAGATATTAATATCTCTCTTAATTTTAGTATTACGCGGTAATATTTAGTCTCATTGGGAGCGTCATGTGTGACGGAATGTATTAATATGTCTCGCGTGCCAGTAAGTATTACTAAACTGAAGTTATGAAGTTATTTACAGTGTATATGGGATTTTGAATCTGTTGTGAAAACTGCAAACTCCCTCTGTTATGGTAATAGGTAAGCAGAACATCTTGCTAGAATTTACATAGCCTGGTGATCAAAGGCTAAATTGCCTAACTGTTTATGTTGGAGGCAGGAACCAAGAAACTGAATGTTTTTTTAAATGTGATACTTCACACTAAACAAGGGAAGTCCAAAGCTGCTTCAGGAAGCTTCAAAGACTTTTGCTAGCCTTTTCGGCATCTAGGGTTAAGAGATGAGTTTGACATGGTATTTAAGTCAGTCACCCCTTACTCAAATGTCTTTTCATGCTGTGTCTTCATGCATGAGTCTTCATTCATGGGCTGCATGTATTGCTGTGATGTCAATTGAAATATGGAAGAAATGGCCCATCCTGTATCCTGATGGCTTTCTTGTCATAATCTTTAAGTAAGTGTCTATATTTTGCCTGTTATTTGTATATTTTGTTGTGTTCACCTTTATCAAGGAATAAATTATATTTTTATCATATCTAAGTCTCGTCCCAGTTCAACCCAGTTATATATATTATTTGGTGTATTATTAATAGCCTGTCACAAAGCTCCCGTCACACTACCCCCTTTGTATCTATAGCTCTCTCCCACCTTAAACCTTTCTCACTGACTGCCCACAGCCACACTCTGGAATTCCCTTCCCCTCAATACCCGACTAGCACCCTCTTTATCCACTTTTAAGACCAACCTTAAGACACACTTGCTTAAAGAAGCATATGAGTAGCACCTTGGCTAATAATATACACGATACATAAAGCTTGGCCCTTGCAGACGCACTTATCAGAATGCCCTCCTACTGTCTCTGTACGTTCTTCCTACCTACCAATTAGATTGTAAGCTCTTCGGAGCAGGGACTCCTCTTCCTAAAAGTTACTATTATGTCTGAAGCACTTATTCCCATGATCTGTTAATTGTATTATTTGTTACTAGCTTTTGTACCCGGCTTCGGCCGGGGAGCTGGCGGCACATCTCCCCGCGCTGCTGCCGCATCTCCCCTCGCTGCCGGCACATTCCCCCCCCCCCATCTCCTCACCGCCCCCCTCAAACCCCCTGCTGCTGTTACATCTCCGCGCCCCCCCCCCCCCCGCTGCTGGCGCATCTCCCCTCCGCTGCCGCCGGCGCATCTCCCCTCCGCTGCCGCCGGCGCATCTCCCCTCCGCTGCCGCCGGCGCATCTCCCCTCCGCTGCCGCCGGCGCATCTCCCCTCGCTGCCGGCGCATCTCCCCTCCGCTGCCGGCGCATCTCCCCTCCGCTGCCGGCGCATCTCCCCTCCGCTGCCGGCGCATCTCCCCTCCGCTGCCGGCACATCTCCCCTCCGCTGCCGGCACATCTCCCCTCGCTGCCGGCACATCTCTCCGCCCCCCCCCTCCCCACCCGCTGGTACATCTCCCCCCCCCCCCCCAGCTGGCACAAAGCTCAAAATAGTTGCGTTGACCTACAAATCCGCAACACATGTCCAGTAAAAGTTTTGTTGTGCTACGTCGTGCCGTTTGTGAGATTTCGATGCTTCGGACATACAAACGGAATAACAAACTTAGAAATATAGTACTGTTTTACTACTGTACAGCGCTATGTACATTAAGGAGCTATATAAAGAGATACATACACGAGAGAGAGAGAGGGTGTGGGGGAAAGAGAGAGAGGGGGTGGGGGGGGAGAGAGAGCGGGGGTGGGGGGGGGGAAGAGAGAGAGGGGGTGGGGGGGGGAAGAGAGAGAGGGGGTGGGGGGGGAAGAGAGAGAGAGGGGGTGGGGGGGGGAACGAGAGAGAGGGGGTGGGGGGGGAAAGAGAGAGAGGGGGTGGGGGGGAAAGAAGAGAGGGGGATGGGGGGGGGAAAGAGAGAGAGGGGATGGGGGGGAAGAGAGAGGGGGTGGGGGGGAAGAGAGAGAGAGGGGGTGGGGTGGGGGGAGAGAGAGAGAGGGGGTGGGGTGGGGGGAGAAGAGAGGGGGTGGGGGGGAAGCGAAAGAGAGGGGCTGGGGGGGAAGAGAGGAGGGGGCAGGGGGGGGAAGGGGAGAGAGAGGGGGCGGGGGGGGAAAGAGAGATAGAGGGGGTGGGGGGAGACAGAGAGGGGGCGGGGGGGAAGAGAAAGAGAGGGGCTGGGGGGAAGAGAGAGAGAGGGGGTGGGGGGGAGAGAGAGAGGGTGGGGGGGGGGGAAGACAGAGAGGGGGTGGGGGGGAAGAGAGAGAGGGGGTGGGGGGGAAGCGAGAGAGGGGTGGGGGGGGGGAAGAGAGAGTGGGGGTGGGGGGGGAAGAGAGAGAGGGGTGGGGGGGGAAGAGAGAGAGGGGGTGGGGGGGAGAGAGAGAGGGGGGGGAAGAGAGGGGGGGGAGAGAGAGAGGGGGGGAAGAGAGAGAGGGGGGGGAAGAGAGAGAGGGGGGGGAAGAGAGAGAGGGGGGGAAAGAGAGAGAGGGGGGGGAAGAGAGAGAGGGGGGTGGGGGGGGGGAGAGAGAGGGGGTGGGGGGGGGAGAGAGTGGGGGTGGGGGGGGGAAGAGAGAGAGGGGGTGGGGGGAAGAGAGAGAGGGGGTGGGGGGGGGAAAGAGAGAGAGGGGGTGGGGGGGAGGGACGCGAGAGAGAGGGGGTGGGGGGGGGGGAACGAGAGAGAGGGGGTGGCGGGGGGACCGAGAGAGAGGGGGTGAGGGGGGAGAACGAGAGAGAGGGGGGTGGGGGGGAGACGGAGAGAGAGGGGGTGGGGGGAACGAGAGAGAGGGGGGTGGGGGGGAACGAGAGAGAGGGGGTGGGGGGGAACGAGAGAGAGGGGTGGGGGGACGAGAGGAGAGGGGGTGGGGGGAACGAGAGAGAGGGGGTGGGGGGGGAACGAGAGAGAGGGGGTGGGGGAACGAGAGAGGGGGGGTGGGGGGGGGGGAACGAGAGAGGGGGTGGGGGGGGACGAGAGAGAGGGGTGGGAACGAGAGAGAGGGGTGGGGGGGGAACGAGAGAGGGGGGTGGGGGGGGGAACGAGAGAGGGGGGGTGGGGGGGAACGAGAGAGGGGGGGGTGGGGGGGGAACGAGAGAGAGGGGGTGAGAGGTAGCGAGAGAGAGGAGGTGAGAGGGGGCGAGAGAGAGGGGGGTGAGAGGGAGCGAGAGAAAGAGAGAGGGGGAGAGAGGGGAAAGAGAGAGGGAGAGTGGGAAAGAGAGAGGGGGAGAGGAAAGAGGAGAAGGGGAGAGGGAAAGAGAGGGGGAGAGGGAAAGAGAGAGGGGGAGAGGGAACGAGAGAGGGGGAGAGGGAAGAGAGAGGGGGGAGGAGGGAAAGAGAGAGGGGGAGAGGGAAAGAGAGAGGGGGAGAGGGGAAAGAGAGAGGGGGAGAGGGAAAGAGAGAAGGGGAGGAGGGAAAGAGAGAGGGGTTGAGGGAAAGAGAGAGGGAAAGAGAGAGGGAAAGAGAGAGGGGGAGAGGGAAAGAGAGAGGGGGAGTGGGAAAGAGAGGGGGGGAGAGGGAAAGAGAGAGGGGGAGAGGGAAAGAGAGAGGGGAGAGGGAAGAGAGGAGGGGGGAGAGGGAAAGAGAGAGGGGGGAGAGGGAAGAGAGAGGGGGGAGGGAAAGAGAGAGGGGGGAGAGGGAAAGAGAGTGGGGAGATGGAAAGAGAGAGGGGGGAGATGGAAAGAGAGAGGGGGGGGAGAGGGAAAGAGAGAGGGGGGAGAGGGAAAGAGAGAGGGGGAGAGGGAAAGAGAGAGGGGGGGAGAGGGAAAGAGAGAGGGGGGAGAGGGGAAGAAGAGAGAGTGGGGAGAGGGAAAGAGAGAAGGGGAGAGGGAAAGAGAGAGGGGGAGAGGGAAAGAGAGAGGGGGAGAGGGGAAAGAGAGAGGGGGAGAGGGAAATAGAGAGGGGGAGAGGGAAAGAGAGAGGGGGAGAGGGAAAGAGGGAAGGGGGAGAGGGAAAGAGAGAGGGGTTGAGGGAAAGAGAGAGGGAAAGAGAGGGGGAGAGGGAACGAGAGAGGGGGAGTGGGAAAGAGAGGGGGGAGGGAAAGAGAGAGGGGGGAGAGGGAAAGAGAGGGGGGAGAGAGAACGAGAGAGGGGGGAGAGGGACAGAGAGAGGGGGGAGAGGGGAAAGAGAGAGTGGGGAGAGGGGAAAGAGAGGGGGAGAGGAAAGAGAGAGGGGGAGAGGAAAGAGAGAGTGGGGAGAGGGAAAAGAGAGTGGGGAGAGGAAAGAGAGAGGGGGAGGGAAAGAGAGAGTGGGAGAGGGAAAGAGAGAGTGGGGAGAGGGAAAGAGAGAGTGGGGAGAGGGAAAGAGAGAGGGGGAGAGGGAAAGAGAGAGTGGGGGAGAGGGAAAGAGAGAGGGGTTGAGGGAACGAGAGAGGGGGGAGAGGGAAAGAGAGAGGGGGGGAGGGAAGAGAGAGGGGGGAGTGGGAAAGAGAGGGGGGAGAGGGAAAGAGAGAGGGGGAGAGGGAAAGAGAGAGGGGAGAGGGAAAGAGAGAGGGGGAGAGGGAAGAGAGGGGGGAGGAGGGGAAAGAGAGAGGGGGGAGAGGGAAAGAGAGAGGGGGGAGAGGGAAAGAGAGAGGGGGGATAGAGAAAGAGAGAGGGGGGATAGAGAAAGAGAGAGGGGGGGATAGGGAAAGAGAGAGGGGGGATAGAGAAAGAGAGAGGGGGGATAGGGAAAGAGAGAGGGGGAGAGGAAAGAGAGAGGGGGGAGAGGGAAAGAGAGAGGGGGGGGAGAGGGAAAGAGAGAGGGGGGAGAGGGAAAGAGAGAGGGGGAGAGGGAAAGAGAGAGGGGGGAGAGGGAAAGAGAGAGGGGGAGAGGGAAAGAGAGAGGGAGGAGTGGGAAAGAGAGGGGGGGAGGGAAAGAGAGAGGGGGAGAGGGAAGAGAGAGGGGGAGAGGGAAAGCGGGGGGGAGAGGGAAGAGAGAGGGGAGAGGGAAAGAGAGAGGGGGAGAGGGAAGAGAGAGGGGGGATAGGGAAAGAGAGAGGGGGGGAGGGAAAAAGAGAGGGGAGAGGGAAAGAGAGAGGGGGGGGAGAGGGAAAGAGAGAGGGGGGAGAGGGAAAGAGAGAGGGGGAAAGAGGGAAAGAGAGAGGGGGGAAGAGGGACAGAGGGAGAGAGAGGACAGGCAAACAAATTGATTATCACAGACAGACACACCATATCTTCCCTCTCCCATTGTACTTTACAGATATGCAGACCACACAGACAGAAACAGAGTAATATTCTATTACCAGGCTCACGTGGAGCCGGAGGATGAACCTTGCACACAACACGGCCGGGTGATACTGTGTATCTGCTCGTGTGGATGGAATTGCTCTCCTCAGAACCCACTCCCAACCCCACAACTCAAACACGCCGAGTGTATTGTTACCTGCGGCTCAATGCTTCTTTGTCTGCAAAAAACTGCGACACTGCCCAAGGCTGGAGATTAGGGGAATAAAGACCTCTGATGTCACTGATGATGTCATCAGCCTGTATCTCCTCCACGCCCACAGGTAGAAGCAGGAATGAGTGATGGTTTCTCCTCTCACCCCTCCTGTGCCAGCATTACACCGCTTTCCATGTTACTATAGTAGTGTGTAATACATGCTTGGCAGCGCACTGCTGGTTCCTTGGTGTTCAAGTGATTAACTGGCCAATATACTTCTTTTAACCCCCCCCCCCCCCCACATATCTCTCATATAGAAAGTTCTGCAATTCATCATTAACCCCTTGCCTGCCAGGTGCCTTGCCTTTATTCACAAATACGGTTTCGCTCTCTTGGTCATTCGGAGCCTATTTATTTCAGCCCCATATACACCCCAATCTATTAGCGTGCGTGCGTGCGTGCGTGTGTGTGTGTGTATACACACACACACACAGTGGTGTGAAAAAGAAAGTACACCCTCTTTGAATTCTATGGTTTTACATATCAGGCCATAATAACAATCATCTGTTCCTTAGCAGGTCTTAAAATTAGGTAAATACAACCTCAGATGAACAACAGCACATGACATATTACACCGTGTCATGATTTATTTAACAAAAATAAAGCAAAAATGGAGAAGCTATGTGTGAAAAACTAAGTACGCCTTTACTGCTTCCATAGGAATTAAGATGCTAAGTCGCAGACAGGTGCTGCTAATCAAATGCCCTTGATTAATTGATCAGCAGCAGTGTGACCACCTCTATAAAAGCCGAAGTTTTAGCAGTTTGCTGGTCTGGAGCATTCTGATGTGTGTTAACAATGCCAATTAGGAAAGACATCAGCAATGATCTTAGAGAAGCAATGTTGTTGCCCGTCAATCTGGGAAGGGTTATAAGGCCATTTCCAAACAATTTAAAGTCCATCATTCTACAATGAGAAAGATTATTCAAAAGTGGAAAACATTCAAGACAGTTGCCAATCTTCCCAGGAGTGGACGCCCTCAGCAAATTCACCCCAAGGTCAGACCGTGCATTGCTCAGAGATTGCAAAAAAAACAAGAGTTACATCTCAGACTCTACAGGCCTCAGTTAGCAAGTTAAATGTTAAAGTTCATGACAGTACAATTAGAAAAAGACTGAACATGTATGGTTTGTTTGGAAGGGTTGCCAGGAGAACATGGCAGCACGGCTTAGGTTTGCAAAGTTGCATCTGAAGAAACCACAAGACTTCTGGAACAATGTCCTTTGGACAGAGGAGACCAAAGTGGAGATGTTTGGCCATAATGCACAGTGCCACGTTTGGCAAAAACCAAACACAGCATATCAGCACAAACACCTCATTCCAACTGTCAAGCATGGTGGTGGAGGGGTGATGATTTAGGCTTGTTTTGCAGCCACAGGACCTGGGAACCTTGCAGTCATTGAGTCGACCATAAACTCCTCTGTATACCAAAGTATTCTAGAGTCAAATGTGAGGCCATCTGTCCGACAGCTAAAGCTTTGCCGAAATTGGGTCATGCAACAGGTCATGCAACAGAATGGCTGAAAAAGAAATGAATCAAGGTGTTGCAATGACCCTGTCAAAGTCCAGACCTCAACCCGATTGAAATGCTGTGGCTAGACCTTAAGAGAGCTGTGCATAAACATATGCCCACAAACCTCAATGAACTGAAGCAACGTTGTAAAGAAGAGTGGGCCAAAATTCCTCCACAACGATGTGAGAGACTGATAAAGTCATACAGAAAACGATTACTTCAAGTTATTGCTGCTGAAGGTGGTTCTACAAGCTATTAAATCATAAGGTGTACTTAGTTTTTCACACATGGCATCTCCATGTTGGCTTTATTTTTGTTAAATAAATCATGACAGGGATCCCCTGATGAAATCCGCTGAGACGGATGAAACGCGTAGAGTCACGTGGCATAGGAACTACGGTGGTTGAGCAGTCCAGACGCCAGAGTGAAGACGTCAGTGCAGGAGTTCCCTGTTCCCCGATTGGTGAGAGTTCGTGTGCAGCCGTACTGACCAGAAACCATAGGAATCCCATCCGGGTTGACGGAGAGAGGTTCAAACAGTGGCACCGGCAACAGCAACACCTATATGCAGTGACAACAACTGTATGCAGACGGAGGACGGCTGTGGAAGTCTGACGTCGGTCTGGTGCATGGGCTGATCCCATAACAAGCCTTTATTTTACAGACAAAGTGTGAGTTTGCAATTGTCTGTCCATGGCAAATTAAACCTTTTATATCTGATTTTACACAAGGATCGGGCGCCTTTTCTTTTCTCTAATAGGTATCGTTGGGAGGTTGGTGAGCCCAAGAAGAAGCTGCCCGGACCATATTTTTCTTTTTAAAAGGACTCAAATGGACATTTAAGTATTATTTATTTATTTTGTTGTTTTGATATTGCGTACATTTTTTAGAGATTTTTTCTTTTATGTCATTTTTTTCCATATGATCAGATTTTTTCAATTGTGATTTTTTTATTGTATATTTTTAATAGCTACACACTTTTTTCATTTTTTCAATTATTAACATTTGTTCATTTTTTACATCCACTTGTTCCTAACCACTACTTTATTTAATACAATTCTATTGCCATTAGGCATCTGTGCTGGGTGTGTCATCTTGCTGTGCTGGATCAGGGTTGCAGCAATTTGGGTGTGTATGGATTAGGGCGCTGTCTTATATATTTTCATATGTGTGTGTGTGTGTGTGTGTGTGTATGGGTATAGCAGTGTATGCTGCGCAAAACTGAGGTTTTTCAAGCACCATGAAGAGTTGACAATCTAACCATTTGTGGACAGTCATGAAGATAAAGTGACAAAAGTCTAACATCGCAAGGAGCTCTCACTGTATCTTTAGTCAAGAACTCCCACTTCGAAGACACACAGATGACACAATGCTGAGGTGTGGACTGGCAGGAATAGAAGTGGTTAACTTGCAGAGGTTCTCAATCAGACTTTTCTGCAGTGCAAGTATAGTTCCTGCTCTAACAGTCCATACTTCACTCCGCCTCCACTCTAATAAAATAATGAGGTGGGCATTAGCACAGAACAGGGGCTTTATATAGCATCACAATTGGAAGGGAGAGGGGAGGGGAAGTGTCTGGGAATCATCCATGTGAGTAAGATTTCAATACGTGGACAGAGAAGGGATGGAGCTGGTTTACTGATCATCCTCTCAGGGTCTGGAGGGCAGAGATAAGCAAGGTCTATGGAGAGAAGTGATAGCATTGTGCTGGTCCTCAGAAGCGGTCCCGTCTACTTCAGCACCAAGGACAGTTCCCACTTTGTGGGACCAGCCACACAGCACCTCCTGCTACGGGCACTGTCAAACACCCTATGTCCATGACAATGACCAATACAGGCAAAAATCAGTATGACTGATCATGCATACATACATACATACCATACATGCCCCCACTCACATACACCCAGAGCCTCCTTCCAAAAACATACATAATACATGACGCCATCCATCGATAGCCTCCTTCCAAACACACACACACATACCCACATACATGGCTCCCCTTTTTCCAAACACACACTTAGTGACCCCATTCATATACACACAGCGCTTTCTGACATCAAATAAAAAGGGCTTGCTATCCAACACAAATACATAACCCTGCACACAATGTATGCAGCCCCTCCTCTACCTGACACAGATTTTTGGGGGAGCCTTCAGAGTTCCGGCATCTCCACATTGTGATAAGGAATTATTAGGAAATGTGGCTGAATACTGACTGAGAAGAGCTGTATGCTTAATCTGACACCCCTACACACACGTATATAGGACACACTCCCAACACACACACACACACTCCCCAACACACACACACACTCCCCAACACACACACACACACACTCCTCAACACACACACATACACACTCCTCAACACACAAACACACACACTCCTCACACACACCACTCAACACACACACACTCCTCAACACACACACACTCCTCAACACACCACACACTCCTCAACACACACACGCTCCTCAACACACACACGCTCCTCAACACACACACACACACTCCTCAACACACACACACACACTCCTCAACACACACACACACACTCCTCAACACACACACACACACTCCTCAACACACACACACTCCTCAACACACACACACGTCCTCAACACACACACACTCCTCAACACACACACACTCCTCAACACACACACACTCCTCAACACACACACACTCCTCAACACACACACACTCCTCAACACACACACACTCCTCAACACACACACACTCCTCAACACACACACACACACACTCCTCAACACACACACACACACTCCTCAACACACACCACACACACACACACTCCTCAACACACACACACACACACTCCTCAACACACACACACACACACACCTCAATACACACACACACTCCTCAACACACACACACACTCCTCAACACACACACACACTCCTCAACACACACACACACTCCTCAACACACACACACACACTCCTCAACACACACACACACTCCTCACACACACACACACTCCTCAACACACACACACCACACACGCTTCGATCCCACCTGGCTACCTAAAATGGGGGTGTGTAAACCACTGTCTTAGCATTGCGTCAGCCGCGAACTACAACTCCCAGCATCCCATGCTGCAAAGTAATAAGACCAACGCAGAACCCCTTCACTTCCAGGTCGGCCCGCGACATATTGCGAAGCAGATCGATATGACAAATTAGGACCCAGGTGGGACCATTAAACCTTTCAGAACAGGTGTGTAGCAACGCAGTGCCGGACGTGGTCGCTGGAACGGTTAAACCGTCATCCTCCAGAGACTGCTAAATGCCAGGTGTCTGATACTCCAAGTGATGTGTTAATTAGGAGAAGAAGGAAAAAACAACTCTCTTGCACCTCTCAGTTTAAGCGTAGCTCGCCGGGGAGAGATTACAATGCCAAAGCTATTTCTGCCAGTACGGCCCTGGAAAAATCCGACTTGATGCAGGTAGTGATACCTTTTAGCGGACCAGCAGTAGTTTTCTTTAGAACAGAAATAAAAGTGTACAGAGCTTTCAAAACCTCAGTGGTTTCTTCAAGCGTTAGGGGTTGGCAAAAGGCTTCAGCCTCGGAATGGGGGTAAGAGTATGGAAGGAATTCCTAAGCTGCAAAGACTGCCCCTCTGGCGGCGAACGGGTTAAGGGAACATTATTCTAGGTGGCTAAATCAGATCCCGGGCCAGTTTAAGGGCTACGATATGACTGAACACTGTTAAAACCGTTTCCAGCGATTTGTTAAGATGACGAAGCCTCTCCTCAATGTCACTGACAAACAGGCCGCCGACGGGAAGGGGACAGTCGGTACTGCTGTTCCGGGTCAGGAGAGTTTGGGTCTGGCCACCTTCATGCATGTCAGTTATTTCAGGGGAGCTGCAGGAAGCACGGGGAGGGAAAATCCCTTTCCCTGCGCTGAGCAGTGGGCGGAGCCTCAGGGAGAGCAGAGGAAAGTGCAGGGCAGGAGCACGGGGCAGAAACAGGGTGAGAGGGGGGCAGTGAGGGGGTGAGAGGGGCAGAGAGGCGGGGAGAGGGGCAGAGAGGCGGGGAGAGGGGCAGAGAGGCGGGGAGAGGGGCAGAGAGGCGGGGAGAGGAGCAGAGAGGCGGGGAGAGGGGCAGAGAGGCGGGGAGAGGGGCAGAGAGGCGGGGAGAGGGGCAGAAAGGCGGGGAGAGGGGCAGAGAGGCGGGGAGAGGGGAAGAGAGGCGGGGAGAGGGGAAGAGAGGTGGGGAGAGGGGAAGAGAGGCGGGGAGAGGGGAAGAGAGGCGGGGAGAGGGGAAGAGAGGCGGGGAGAGGGGGAGATAAAATAGAAATACATAAGATGGAAAAGAGTGAGAGACGAGAGGTAAAGAAAATAAGGTAGAAGAGAAAAGTTATTGTGATTGTTAAAGAGGATGCAGACACGAAGAGAACAATGAGAAAGAGACATGGGGAGAGAAACATGGGGGGTTAAAGAAAGAGAACAGCATGGATGGGAAAAGAGGAGAGGCTGAGACATGCAGGTGTTAAAGAATAGAAAGATAGTATGTGTGAGAAAAGAGACATTGGGAGGGAGGAAAAAGAGACACGAGGCAGAAATAATAGAAATACACAAGGGGAGAACAGAGAAAAATGTAGGGTGTAAGAAGAGTGACGCTGGGGGAGGAGAGGACAGAGAAAGGCACGCGGGGAGGGAGGCGAGAGAGACGTGGGGAGGCGGAGGGGAGAGAGACGCGGGGGAGGGGAGAGAGACGCGGGGGAGGGGAGAGAGACGCGGGGGAGGCGGAGCGGAGAGAGACACGGGGGAGGCGGAGGGGAGAGAAACACGGGGGGAGAAATACATGCTGGCAGGGAGCGCACAGAATGATATGCTGTGAGAGAAAGACATGCTGGGGGGGGGAAGAAAGACATGCTGGGGGGAGAGAGAAAGACATGCTGGGGGGGAGAGAGAAAGACATGCTGGGGGGGAGAGAAAGACATGCTGGGGGGGAGAGAAAGACATGCTGGGGGGGAGAGAGAAAGACATGCTGGGGGGGAGAGAGAAAGACATGCTGGGGGGGAGAGAGAAAGACATGCTGGGGGGGAGAGAGAAAGACATGCTGGGGGGAGAGAGAAAGACATGCTGGGGGAGGAGAGAAAGACATGCTGGGGCGGGAGAGAGAAAGATATGCTGGGGGGGAGAGAGAAAGATATGCTGGGGGGGAGAGAGAAAGACATGCTGGGGGGAGAGAGAAAGACATGCTGGGGGGGGAGACATGCTGGGGGGGAGAGAGAAAGACATGCTGGGGGGAGAGAGAAAGACATGCTGGGGGGGAGAGAGAAAGACATGCTGGGGGGAGAGAGAAAGACATGCTGGGGGGGAGAGAGAAAGACATGCTGGGGGGGAGAGAGAAAGACATGCTGGGGGAAGAGAGAAAGACATGCTGGGGGGAGAGAGAAAGACATGCTGGGGGGGGAGAGAGAAAGACATGCTGGGGGGGGAGAGAGAAAGACATGCTGGGGGGGGAGAGAGCAAGACATGCTGGAGGGGGGAGAGAGCAAGACATGCTGGAGGGGGGAGAGAGAAACATGCTGGGGGGGAGAGAGAAAGACACGCTGGGGGGGAGAGAGAAAGACACGCTGGGGGGAGAGAGAAAGACACGCTGGGGGGAGAGAGAAAGACACGCTGGGGGGAGAGAGAAAGACACGCTGGGGGGAGAGAGAAAGACACGCTGGGGGGGAGAGAGAAAGACATGCTGGGGGGGAGAGAGAAAGACATGCTGGGGGGAGAGAGAAAGACATGCTGGGGGGAGAGAGAAAGACATGCTGGGGGGGAGAGAGAAAGACATGCTGGGGGGGGAGAGAGAAAGACATGCTGGGGGGGAGAGAGAAAGACATGCTGGGGGGGAGAGAAAGACATGCTGGGGGGGAAAGAGAAAGACATGCTGGGGGGGGGGCAGAGAAAGACATGCTGGGGGGGGACAGAGAAAGACATGCTGGGGGGGGGGGAGAGAGAAAGACATGCTGGGGGGGGGGAGAGAGAAAGACATGCTGGGAGGGGAGAGAGAAAGACATGCTGGGGGGAGAGAGAAAGACATGCTGGGGGGAGAGAGAAAGACATGCTGGGGGGAGAGAGAAAGACATGCTGGGGGGAGAGAGAAAGACATGCTGGGGGGGGGGAGAGAAAGACATGCTGGGGGGGGGGGGGGAGAGAAAGACATGCTGGGGGGGGAGAGAGAAAGACATGCTGGGGGGGAGAGAGAAAGACATGCTGGGGGGGAGAGAGAAAGACATGCTGGGGGGGAGAGAGAAAGACATGCTGGGGGGGAGAGAGAAAGACATGCTGGGGGGGAGAGAGAAAGACATGCTGGGGGAGGAGAGAGAAACATGCTGGGGGGAGAGAGAAAGACATGCTGGGAGGGAGAGAGAAAGACATGCTGGGGGGAGAGAGAAAGACATGCTGGGAGGAGAGAGAAAGACATGCTGGGAGGAGAGAGAAAGACATGCTGGGGGGAGAGAGAAAGACATGCTGGGGGAGAGAGAAAGACATGCTGGGGGGGACAGAGAAAAAGACATACTGGGGGGAGAGAAATACATACTGAGGGAAGAGAGAAATACATACTGAGGGAAGAGAGAAATACATACTGAGGGAAGAGAGAAATACATACTGGGGGGAGAGAGAAATACATACTGGGGGGAGAGAGAAATACATACTGGGGGGAGAGAGAAATACATACTGGGGGGAGAGAGAAATACATACTGGGGGGAGAGAGAAATACATACTGGGGGGAGAGAGAAATACATACTGGGCGAGAGAGAAATATATACTGGGGGGAGAGAGAAATGCATACGGGGGAGAGAGAAATGCATACGGGGGAGAGAGAAATGCATACGGGGGAGAGAGAAATACATACGGGGGAGAGAGAAATACATACGGGGGAGAGAGAAATACATACGGGGGAGAGAGAAATATATGCTGGGGGGGAGAGAGAAATATATGCTGGGGGGGAGAGAGAAATATATGCTGGGGGGGAGAGAGAAATATATGCTGGGGGGGAGAGAGAAATATATGCTGGGGGGGAGAGAGAAATATATGCTGGGGGGGAGAGAGAAATATATGCTGGGGGGTAGAGAGAAATATATGCTGGGGGGGAGAGAGAAATATATGCTGGGGGGGAGAGAGAAATATATGCTGGGGGGGAGAGAGAAATATATGCTGGGGGGGAGAGAGAAATATATGCTGGGGGGGAGAGAGAAATATATGCTGGGGGGGAGAGAGAAATATATGCTGGGGGGGAGAGAGAAATATATGCTGGGGGGGAGAGAGAAATATATGCTGGGGGGGAGAGAGAAATATATGCTGGGGGGGAGAGAGAAATATATGCTGGGGGGGAGAGAGAAATATATGCTGGGAGGAGAGAGAAATATATGCTGGGGGGGAGAGAGAAATATATGCTGGGGGGAGAGAGAAATATATGCTGGGGGGGAGAGAAATATATTCTGGGGGGGAGAGAAATACATGCTGGGGAGAGAAACATGAAGGTTAAAGAAAATGACAAAGAGGCAAATAAGAGCTGGTCGGGGGGAGAAAGACATTGGAGGAAAGATAGAAAAGGGGAAAATCAATTGAGAAACAGGGAGGAAAGGAGACAGACAATGGGGAAGAAAGAGAGTGAAACACGAGGGGAAAAGGAGAGAAATACATGAGAGGAGGGGACTATAGAGAGTGACACAAGGGGAAAAGATGAAATGACATGAAGGGTGTGCGAGAAATACACTACTGGGAAAAGGAGAGAGAAAGGCATATGGTGGAGAGAGAATAAAGAGACGCGACAAAGCAAAGTAGATGAAAGTATAATTGTGTCGTAACTGTCGACGAGCAAAGAACGAGAACCCCATTCTTCACATATGTCATGGGCCCAAAAAATGATGTTGGTGGCCCAGCCCGCATATGAATCTCTGATGGTCTGTGCTGCATTACAAATAAAAGGGATGATAAATAGACCGTGGTACACATTTCCCTGCTACACACACACAGCATGGATGGAGAGCAAGATTCCAGGTGATGCATCACTGGAGTCTACACACAGCAATAACACTGCAACCTTGAACACAGCGAACGGACGAGGGAGGAGAGAGCTAGTAACCCATTCAATGCCAGAGGGCCCTGTGGAGCAGGCCTTTCCTGCGGCAGAGAGGCTGGTAGATGTCTATGTTATATGTCAAGAGGCCTGGGGAAGCTGTGTCGCCTACCTGCAGGACACCTTGAATATTAACAGTGTGTGCCCAGCCCATTTTTTTTTATAGATTCAACTACTTATGAGGCCCTAGGGCAGTGTTTTTCAACCAGGGTTCCTAGGAGCATCTCTAAAGGGTTAATTGCAATTTTCTGCTCATTTGAAAATTGTATCAAATACAGAAGAATGTACAATGCATCCGAGTTGCTATTAGAGATGGTTGGGGGTTCCTCAGAATTTCACTTAAGGCTCCTTAACCAAAAAAAGTCGGAACCCACTACCCTGGGGCAAGTAGCCCTAGTATAACAGGAATCCCTGGGGTAGATGCCTTCAGACCATGTTAAAGTGCCCTTGATGGCACATGGTAGTGTAATCATGTGCGCTCATACTCTGACACTGTCTGGCCACCTCTTCCCACCACCAAGGCAGGCACCCACGGGGGCCAGCTAGGAAGGGCAGAGATGGCATTTGCACTGATGGAGGTATTAACAGCGACCCCCCTTACCCATCCAACAAATGTTTCCCAACCCAGGGTGATGCTCCTCAATATCAATGCCCAAACTTCCCCAATACCCTCCCTTACTTCCCACCCCTCCTGAATAGCCCACACAGACGCCTGTGACCTTCTAATTCTGTCTTCAACACCCTGATGCCCCCTCACTTCTACCTGCCACCACTTCTCTTGATGCCCTCAGCACCCCAACTCTCCATCGATGCCTCCTACACAATGATGCTCCCCTCCGAAAACCTGAAGGCACAGTAGGAGCGCGTGATCCATGACCCCCTCCCCCCGGGGTACTTGAAGTCGCTGTGCACGTTCCATGCCCCTCCAGCTACCTCCCCCCCCCCCCCCCTCCCGGGGTACCTGAAGTCGCTGTAGGGGTGGATGATCCAGGCCCCCGCTGATTTAACCCTCTCCTGCTCCCGTTCCACCTCCTTCTGACTCCCGAACATCCGCAGGGAGAACTTGTTGACCCCAGGCTGGAGCATGGCAGTGAGCTGCCGGTGCATGAAGCCGACCCTGGGCTCCTCATCCCCGGCTTCCTCCTCCTCCTCCTGCGCCTCCTTGCCAGGGGAGCCGCGCGGGGGGTCGGTGGAGAAGGACACCTTGTGCTCCCGGGGCGGCCCCTCCGCCAGCTCCCGCCTGCACTCCCCATTCGGGCTGCCCTTCCCGGTCCCCGGTGTCCCCGCAGAGCTGCACGGGCTCCGAGTTCCGCGCCTCCCTGAGCGAGCATCTTCCGGAGCCGCTGCCTCCCCTCCCCGCATCCCCGCAGCGCTGCAGCCGCCTCCCCGCCCGTCCATTGCAGCGGGGACCTGCTCACTGAGCACAGGGAGGGAGCGGCGGGCGGGGACAATGCCAGGGGCGTGGCGAAGGGAGGGGCCGCGCAGGGAACTGACCAATGAGGGACGAGGATGGCGTGGAAAAGGGGAACGGGCTATGTGAACGGGGAGGGATCGCGCAAAGGTGGCCAGGGAGTATGTGGGGCGGGGCCTCCAGAGAAAGGGGCGGGGACACTCTAGCAGGATTGATGACGCGAAGAGGGCGGAGACACGACGGAGGGGGCGGAAACACGAACAAGATGGTCTGGCAGAGTGGGCGGGGACATGGGGGTGGGTGAAATATGCTAATTAGGGGGAGGGGCCAAGATGCAGACACATCAACAACCAAATCTTTATCTAGGTGTATAAATATATATCTTCAAGTTTCTGAAACAGATTCCCTGATATCATTCTCCCATCTTACTTTTGGTCATCGGCTTGGTCCTCTAATCCAGGGGAGCGCAAACTTTTGGAGCTGCGCCCCTCTGCCTGCTCCCCCCCTTACCTCGTGTCACGACACGTGACCGTTGCCATGGCGATGGGCGTCAAATGACGCCACGGGGTCATGTGACGACACGTCACATGATCCCGCTGCATTATTTTACGCCGCGTCACACCAAGTCTTCTGAAAACCGATAAGTGAGTTACAGAGGCCTCGCGCCGTCCCCCAGCATTTAATTGAAATGCCTCGGGGAAGAGCACGTGGCCTCTGTAACCGCTGCGCCCCCCCCCCCCCCAAAAAAAATCCCACGCCCCCCAGTTTGCGCAGCCCTGCTCTTATCTCTCTTGGAATCCCATCTTTGTCCAACGATGGACATATCTCCTTCAAATATATGTCCGGCCCATTTTAATGTCTTCGCCCTTGTCACAGGCTTTGCTCTCAAAGCCATTCATTCTTTTCCCTGTCTCTTCGGGTAATACCCAGCATACAGTAGGGTCCCACTAATATGGCGGGTTCCGTTCTATGGACCCGTCGCAAAGCAAAAATCACTGTAAAGCGTAACTGGCGATTTTCCACGTCTCCTGCAGGCACGCGCAGACCTGCAGTCCCTCCTTTTGAGCATGCACAACCTCGGCAGCCCCCGTTCTGCACATGCACAGACATGGCGGCCCCCTTCTCTGTACCGCCGTATTGGCGGGACGCCGAGAAGCAGGGCCCGCCTGTACATCTCTCCATACTTCTTTGAATCACCAGGCGCTGTTGAATTATCTTAACATTTAGGGTCAAAGTTACACCCATGATAGTGGGGGGACCGACGCTTCGGGTCATATGCGCTGTGTCAAGCTCTGACGCGGCGTCTCCTCTTGCCACAATGTAAAGAAGCGAAAGTCTGGCATTCTGTTTCCGTCTGCGTGGCCGTGATGACGTCAGATACAGCGTGTCGCCATAGCAACATTTGCGGAAGTGAGAGTCTCAATCACTGAGCATGTTGCTCCTTGTTGCTAGGTAACCAACACTATATAGCACCAACAGTGTACATATGGCTTTACAAAATATACATTAGAATACAGGCATCCATCTTACTAGCACAGCAGACGATATGGGATTCTTGTCCTGCAGAGCTGACACTCTAAATGACCCAGAGATCGTTATGAGGGAGAAGAGTTAGTTACTATCAGAATGAAGATATATCCCCATCACTGAATCTCCAGCTGCTCTACTAATTATTGTTTAGTAATCTCATTATTATGCTCCCACACACAGAGCATTGTACCCAGATCATCTTATAATCAGATTTCTAGGAACGTGAAGGCATCCGCGCACGTTAGAGGAATGTTTAGGAACCTACAGGACCGGTTAATCCCACATCCCAGCAGGTTATTTACTACAGTGTGTTAGATTGGTCCCACACCTTTATTTATATCCCTGTTCTTCAGTTTGTCCTCCTTGGCGGGCACTGATTTCACGCTCCGACAGTTCATTGAGCAGATTCAGCATCTCTCAGCCTTCGCTGGCGGCTCGAACTCCCGAGTGCAAAAAACACGGCAAGCTGATTACGCGTTCATTAACCCACGCTGTGTTTACTATCCCTCCATGATAATGGTGGTGCTGGGGGGAGGGCACACGGCCGCCTTGTATTATTTGTATATGTGGGAGAAACTGGGATGAGTTTAGTGGTGATGGCACTGCCTTTGAAGTGGGTAAACCTGGCTCACACCAGTGTCAGCTCACCGTGTGACCGTGGGCACGTCCTTTATCTCACTGTGACACCAGCACCAAAAGTAGATTGGATGCTCTTTGGGATAGGGACTCATTGTGCCTGCACAGTTCTATGTACAGGGGGCCGTACACTGTCAGTGCTATATAGTAAGAATAACATCTTACATTTACAGCGCTATAGTGGCGAGAAAGAGTTTATGAACCACTTAGGATGTTCACATATTTCAAACCTAAAATGTTATTATATCTTAATGTACAGTATATATATACACACACACGTTTTATATATATATATATATATATATATATATATATATATATATATGAAAGAGAAGCGCGTGCCACATAGCGTGAATCAATATATAAACATTTTAATCATACAAATTAAAAACCTCTAGATAGGTACTGGGGCGCAACACCAGAAATTTATTTTGGGGGTGCAACGTTTCTTTGGGTAAATGTCTACATTAGAATCCGTCCATAATGTCCATCCAGCCGAGCATGCAAGCAACGGTGTTCCCGGGGTTTCACTTACCTGCCGACCCCAGTGCCACGATGTCGCTTCGCCATGACGCCGCAATGTGGATGGAGGAGGGCTCTTACAGGCGCCCCGTTCTCTCCCCCGGCAATCCGTTTCATTGCTGTGGGGAAGAGGGTGGGACTTGTGTAATTCTTGGGGGGTGCAAATACAAAAAAGGAAGAAAGTGAAAAGAGCGCAACACCTCCTGGTGAAGTATGTCTGTTACGGAAGACCAGAATAAAGGCTTAAACACACTCACCGACACCCATAAATGTAAAGCCCATAGTCTGTAAAAATTCTCTGCGGGCGAACACGGGGCTGGCACGGGGGAAATGGCAGAACGCTTCCGGGAAAGGGGCTACGATCACAGGGGGATAGAACTGGCACTTACCAAGGCTAGATTGCCCATGAGGGAGGAACGCCTCAAACCGGTGGCAAGGCCGGCGAGATGCCAACCGCTTCAATGTGGTTACCACATACAGCACGGCCTCCAGCCTCATACAGAAAAGTGCTCTGAATAATTGGCACATTCTAGCCAATGACAAACGAATGGGAAAATACTTCGTATCACTGCCTCTCTTCTGTTATAAGAGGGGTTGCAGTCTGGGAGACTCTCTTACAAAATCGGATCCAGTGGAGAAATATGCTACATCCCCAATTTTGGCTGACACCGGGTGTACACAAGTGCCATGGCTACTTAAAATGCCAATATCTAATGTTGGGCAATACTTTCTCCCAGCCACAGAAAGGAAATCCCATTAAAATCATGGACTTTCTCAATTGCAAATTTGTAGTATATATCATTAAATGCCCTTATGGGCTATACTACGTAGGGAAAACCTCAAGGATGCTCAAAGAAAGAATTACCATGCATAGATAAACTATCTGTAAAGCTCTTTTGGACATCACGGATAAGGATGATTTAAAACACCTACCAGTAGCAAGGCATTTCAAACAAAAACTACACAGCCTAGCCACCTTCCGTTGTATGCCCATTGTACAGGCACATGTCCCAGCCAGGAGAGGTAATAGGCACAAGATACTGCTCCAGCTAGAGGCAAAAATGATCTACAAACTAAGCACGATGACACCAAAGGGCCTTAATGAGGACCTGAATCTCGGATGTTTCCTCTAGGATACTATCATTGATTATCCCTGTATCCACCTACTGATATAAGCACCACGTCCTGACCACTATTGGGATCGAACTTGGGTACCTGCTATCCATAGATTCGTGTTACATTACCTTGTGTCCTTATTAGCTACAACAGATTTATGCATCCCAAAAACTAGTCTACGGTACTATACTCAACACTTATGGAGTCGGCTCCACGGCACTCTCTGCTTCTTCCATGGACTTCTATACCCCCATCACCCCACTCACTTTGCCACAGGGTAAGCCTCACATCTCTGGTCCGACAAGACTCCCGCAATTCAGATTTCTTCTGTCACAGCATAGCCAATTTGCCGCAGCGCGCATGCGCACTGTGGTTACCAAGGACGCTTTGCAGAGCCAGCTGATGACGCTCAGACTAGTTCAAAATGGTAGGACTCGTGTCCACCTGATACAGCGATATCCGGCCAAACTTTTTCAAAATGGCCACTAATTACCTGTGCAGGTCACCTGAACTTTCGCGTGCTCTCTTGATTTTTTTAATTGTTTGGTGTGTTTGATTGCACCTGGGTGCTGGTATATAAGTCACCTACTGTCACGGTTCCACTGCACCCCCGCAACCCCCCGAGGAAGATCCCCCTGTGCGGATCGAAACACAGGTTTTGTGTGTCATTTATCAAATCTACTATTTATTTGATTACTTACTGCATGCTGTCTCTTTCTTGCCATACTCATTGTTGGTAACGTATGCTCTAGATTTTTTTATGGGACAAGCACCAGGCCCTTATACTATCACTACCAGAGTGCCGGCTACACACACACACAATCCCCTTTTCAAGAGAGTATTTATATCACCAATAGTGGAAACCATAACATTAGCTGGAGTGAGTAGGGGTGCAAATACACCATTGTACCCCCATCCCCCTGGTTGTGCTACTGGATAAGAACACTCACAAGTATAGTGGGGAAAATCGCATTTGGGAGATAAAATCTCACGAGAAGATTGCGGTTGTTGGTTCTGGTCATCTCATGAACACACTGATATCCTGCTGGATCAGCGGCACTGCTGGCACCTGCTCGGAAGATATTATAATCCGGATGTAATGAACCACAGCAGGAAATTGCAACCGGCAAACAGTCAGTCGCATCCACACGGTAGCAATTAGTAGCAAAGTTCCTCTGAGCTCAGTAGCTCACACTAGCGTGATGAGAAATCACGCAACACACTTAGGTCCCTGCGCGTTTCGACCAAGTCCATGTGACTTCATCGGGTATGCCGGCCTTCGCTTTTACTGGGTCGAAGCCGGCGCGCTGGCAGCGGGGCCTGTCCAGTGGAAGTAATGGGAGTACTTACCTTGAAGAGGGGCCCTCCTCAGCGTAGCATCATGACATCAGGGTGGCATGTGAAGTCGCGTTGTCATAGCAACACGTCGTCATTTGACGTCACGTTGTCTTGGCAACGCAACACCATGTGCTGTTGTGGCATCATTTGATGTTGGGTCGCCATGACAACACAACCCAGCAAGGGGGCCGCTTCGGAGAAGCTAAGACTGCCCTCGCACACAGACACTCTCACCTTGGGGTGACACTCAGGTAGTGAGGAGCGGTCCTGTGCTGATCGGGGTCTCCACAGCTCCCTCCTCCGGTCAGATCTCGGTGCCCATAGGAAGAGGGAGCACGGGGCCCCCCGCTGGTGTGAGGCCCAACGCAACCACCTTACTCGCCTTACTCGCCTTGCCCTAAGGCTGGCCCTGGGCCATCAGCAGAGTACACCGGTTCTTAAAATAGCTCCTAGTAACCTATGCAGAGCTGTGCAATAGAATTAGCTATGGATTGTACTCAGCTAAACCAGTATCAAAGTGCATAAATGCAAAGAAAGCACTCAAAGTAACCAAACGGGCATATAACAATACTATAGAATACTACAGGAATACATTCAAACTTCATGTGAAAAATTATATAAAATAAATAAAAGATAGCCTTTTTACATTAAACAATTATATAACATGATATCAGATGTATGTATATAATATTATACAGATACCATATAGTGAATACAATTGAAAGAACAAAAACTATAGGTGGCCTTAGAGAATATATGACGATTCTACAATTTAGCAGATGTTGAGAAGCTAAACTAGAGAATAAAAATAGGTTAAGCACAATACCTAAGGCAGAGTGGATGGGAGAGTACAATAACTCAATCAATGCTCAAAAGTGGACAAATCTCAAGTGGAAAAAGCAGAACCACAGGGAGCTAATTTAGTTCGAGAACTAAAGTAGAGCAGGAGTCAAAGACCAGAAGGGGAACAATTTATAAATACCATACATTAGTAAAGACTAGCAGTCAGCAGGGCCGCCGATATAGGGGAAGGGTGGGGGGGGGGGAGCCGGGACAAGTGTCCCGGGCCCGGACGGACAGCACTGGGAGTTGAGCCCGGCTAAAGGTCAGACCCAACATCCGCCCTTGCTGCTGGGCCTCTGTTGCCTTCCAGGCCCCAGCTCTCCCCCCTCTACAGTGGGCCTCTCTCCCCTGCTGCGGCCTAGCCTACCGTGAAGACCGCACACACGCGTGCTGGAAGTTTGGGCCGCCCGTAATTCGGGCCCAACGTCCGCATTCAACTGCGGGAGATCCCCCTTTCCAAGGTAAGTGGGGTGTGTTCTGGGGGTTACTATGTGTATGAGGGGGGGGGGTTATGTGTGTTGTGGGGGGTGGGCTATTATGTGTATTGGGGGGGTTATGTGTATTAGGAAGTTGTGTATTGGGGGGGTTATGTGTATTGGGGATGGGGGTTATTACTGTGTGTATTGGGGTGTTGTGTATTGGAGGGGCTATGTGTGTAATCCCCCCTCAATGGGGTTATCGGTTTGATGCAAGGGGTTAATAGCAGAATAGCATATGCTGGGCCCCACCCTGTGTTGCCACAGGTGTGTGTCGTCACTGGTGTGTCGTCACAGAATCTCCAGTGTTTCTCTCCTGATAGAGTATATAGGAAACGAGGAAGCTTCTGGAAGGTTAGGTTCCTGGAGGACAAGTGAAAGAGGAGCTTCTGGGAGTATAAATAGGGATTATGTTCCTAAAGTAATAGGTGAGATCAGGCCCTCCTTGTTTGTTATGTTACAGATAGGGGGGCCCGGTCCAATACAAGTAGCTGACATGTATATGCACCTCCCTTTGAGTGTTAAGAGTGGGTACTCAGGGAGTGGGCGAGGGAGGGAGAGAGGTGGAAGCGAGGGAGGGAGAGGTGGGGCGAGGGAGGGAGATAGGTGGAGGCGAGGGAGGGAGAGAGGTGGGGGCGAGGGAGGGAGAGAGGTGGGGGCGAGGGAGGGAGAGAGGTGGGGGCGAGGGAGGGAGAGAGGTGGGGGCGAGGGAGGGAGAGAGGTGGGGGCGAGGGAGGGAGAGAGGTGGAAGCGAGGGAGGGAGAGAGGTGGGGGCGAGGGAGGGAGAGAGGTGGGGGCGAGGGAGGGAGAGAGGTGAGGGCGAGGGAGGGAGAGAGGTGGGGGCGAGGGAGGGAGAGAGGTGGGGGCGAGGGAGGGAGAGGTGGGGGCGAGGGAGGGAGAGAGGTGGGGCGAGGGAGGGAGAGAGGAGGGGCGAGGGAGGGAGAGAGGAGGGGGCGAGGGAGAAAACAAGAAACAGTTTAACTTATCTGTGATATCATTGTCCTTACTCAATACCCTCCTTACAGCTTCACGTGCCGAGTCGTGTTGGATCACTGTGTATAATGAAGTGACATATGTCGGTCAGATAGTTTAGGTGGGAAGGCTGCAGACCTGTCTGAGACATGCAAATACAAGTAGTATTTGTAACTATATATATATATATATATATATATATATATATACAGTGTTCGACAAACCTATACATTTGCTCGCCCCGGGCGAGTGGATTTAACCCCCGGGCGAATAAATTTTTGGCCCAAGCAGCACACGTTTGGTACTAGGTGGCGAGTAGATTTTTTTGTGTGGCGAGTAGATTTTTTTGTGTGGCGAGTAGATTTTTTTGTGTGGCGAGTAGATTTTTTAGTGATTTGTCAACCACTGTATGTATATATATATATATATATATATATATATATATATATATATATATACATACATACATACATACATACATACATACATACATACATACACACACACACGCACATAAATAAACATACATAGATCCCCCCACCAAGGAACATTTTCTCTCTATGTATGCAAGGAGCTGAAGGGTCACGCAGCAATTAGGGAGTTAATACTTCTCAGCCAAAGCGGCCTGCGATGCATTGCTTCAGTGTGGCAGCAAAGGAGTTAAATAATTGCAATTGTCGGGTATGCACATGCAGGGAATTATTCATCAGATTCAGATGGCGTGTCTAATATGAAAGGGCAGTTACCTGGTTTAATGCAACAAGTTACAGAACATTAGTGACATAAGGTAACTGATACCGCAGTTACCAGCAAGTGAGCAACAGGCCATGTGAGGGCAGCGCCCCTTACTGACCACAAGGAGGAACTGCAGCTAGAGCAAGAGTTGAAAGTGAATAATGCGGCCTGTCACTTTTTTTCTTTAAGTCCCTTTATTAGAAATGTTTCCCCTATTATAGATGAGATACTAAGAAATAAGATATCTCAATGCAAAGTGATGTTTTGAATATAATAAAGTCAAATCAAATGTAAATAAAGATTAAAGGTGACAAATTAGCTTTGAACCAAAAAGTGGAACACAATAAATAGCATAGTAATACAATAATACAGTTGTCTGAGTGCAGGCATGGTGCCAGCGGGATCTCTTGGTCAGAGAAATACTCCGCCTAAAGGTAATTGCTGAATATCATCAACAGTGTATGCAGATATTGTTTCAGACGTGCTATAGATACATTTTATACTCCCATATACAAAAGAACATGTCATTTTGAGCATAGGGCCCAGACTCCCTGCTGACATATACTGTTCTGACTCATGCACACTGTGGCTAGTGAGTAGAGCCAGACAGCTCAACTCAATCCCTGTTCCATGCAAGGGGAGGCTTCCTTTTTTTCTGAATTGTTTATTGAGGGGAACAAAACAGAAATACAGGGGGAAATACACACTAAAGGTTGAGAACATGTCATGGAAATTGCAATAGGCAAAAAAAAATAAAAAGGCTTATCACAGGGAAACAGTGGGAGAATCTTGCTGCGGGAGGCACACTCTGAAAGGACAGGGCGTGTCGATTTTATCATAATAAATAATCAGGACTGCGAACGTCTCCCCCACGGGCCAGGACTTCAGTTTTGGCTGGAGAGGCCATTTGCTGCCTCCCCAGCCAGAGCGGTGCCAGCCCAGCAGGAGATATTCTGTCGGCCGTGGGAAGCCGTTGCCGAGTCCCTCTACTAGGCGCTGCTCCCATTGGTCAGTTTGGATTTACCTCCACAGCCCTTTAAGGCCGCGCTCATAGTCCCGGCGACGCTGACGTCACGCTGCAGTTGCTGCAAAAAATCAAATTGAATTGACTTCCAGCGATCGCGACCAAGCCGTCGCGCCGCTCCTACTATAAAAGCACGCGACGGATTCAATACATTTGTTTTGACGCGACGTTGCGTCTCTGTGACTATAAGCGCGGCCTAACTCTTTTAAAAGGTGCCCACATCCCTGATTGGTCCATGGAGGCAAGCCCTCGCTTCCTGATAGGTCCGTGAGCTGAATCCGCACTCTGGTCACCAGACCCTCTACCATGCTTTCCTATGCAGAGGGGAAGAGAGAAAAAGGCAGTCTGATCAGCACTCCACAGCTCATTCAGATCCTGACGTGGAGGTGAGCTATGCGGTGTGCTCCGAGGCTGTGCCACAGACACCTGAAAACGAGGCTGCGTGCCTATCCCAGTGGGATATTTGAAAGTGCTTTTGCACTATGCTACTTGACGAGAGCAGGACTTTTTGAGCGGGAGATTCAAAGGTGCTTTTGTGCTACGGGACTGTATGTTGCTAGCGAAGCGGAGAGTGGGACTTTTACGCGGCAGATTTGCAAGTGCTCTGCTGCGAATTGCACCAGAGAGGTCTGGACAGTCCCTACCCCTGCGGACTGTGGAAGCAAATCGTGGGTAAGCCTTGAACGTGGCGCTCAGTACCTAGCCAGCTAGGATTCCCCTCATATGCCCGTTTTAATGAGTGTAGCTCTGATTTGTTTTCTGTTGTGCTTGCTGGCTCCGGCTGGAATAAAAAAAACTTAATTGAACTGCTTTGTCCTGGCTGGTGCCTTGATCCCTGGGTTAGGTTCTGCTCTTCCATGACACCCCCTTCTCAGCAGCCCTGGAAAGAATTGCAATTTCAAGTCCCTCATGAAGTGTGGGGATCTTTTTATCCATCATCTTAGAATGAGGTTTTGTTTTTGTAGTTCTGATAATAGTTGCCATAGGCTGTACCAATTTACCCAACAACTCCTCTAAGACTTCAAAACAACTTCATAAGATGTCATATTAGTGCCATATTAGAGCTGTCATATTAGTGCCTTTAACCTATTCAGCAACCAAGGGGTTAACGCCCATTTTTTTTAATGCCTATTTTTCTCTGTCTCCTGTGAAGTTTCCTGGGTCAGCATGGTCAGTAAGCTGACCCATTGCTTGAACTGTTAGCGAGAGCCAGTGCGCGAGCGAGATGAGCCACAACAGAGAGGGGGGGGGGGGAGAGCTGGGACAACTGTCCCAGGCTCACAGGTTGCGGGAGGCCGCATCTGACTGCTTGACCTGTTGGCCGACGGACCACAGCTCTCCCAAGCTGCAGTCCGGCCTTCAACGCAAGCCCCACCCATCCACACGCACCAGAAGTTGGGCTGAACTTCTGCATCCGCCCACAGGTTAAATTATTTTGTGTGTTATAGAGTGTGAGACAAAGAAGGGGGGGTATTGAGTTTGAGATGAGGGGGTGGGATTTTAGTAAGATTGAGGGGGGGGGGGGCATTCAGTGAGAGAGGAGCAGGGTGGGAGAATGAGGGACAGGGGGTGAAAGAAGGGGAGGGAAAGGGAGATGGGTTGGAGAAGAGTGAGCAAGAGAGGGAGGGGGAATGGTGTGACTGTAAGAGAGGGGAGTGATAAATACACAGGGGGAGAGTTTGAGCATTGAGGGTGCAAGAGAGAGGGGAGAGGTAGGGGTGTAAGAAAGGGAGAGGTGTGGGTGTAAGAGGAAAGGGGGGGGAGAGAAATACATGGGGGAGAAAACAAAACAAGACAGTCCGAATGTGAGGCCACCAAGGGGAGAGGTAGCAAGTAGCGACGTGTACTCCTGACTGGAAGAATAAAGACAGCCTATTACCTCAGGGGAAATGGCGGTCGCAGGTGGGCACAGAGGCTAGCCTGTAAGCCAACTACTCGTACGCACCATTTGAAGGGGGGATGTCAGGTTAATGTCTTCAACCTATTCAGTTGTGTTAATACAGCAACCAAAGGGGTCAACGTTAATTATTTTTTTTAAATACCTATTTTCCTGTCTCCTGTGACAATTCCAGGGTCAACATGGTCTTTGCATTAATGGGCCAATAAAACAATAGGTTTATAATTATAGGGACTGTGTGCAGATGTACCAGATTTTATATGATCGCTAGGTTATCTTCAAGCACAGCCTGTAAATTCATGAGACTGTTCTGGTTAGCTGAAAAAAGGTCTCCATTGCCTTACATATTTAGAAATGTATGATAATTAAAATTTGATGTAATACACAAGGATAAAAAAAAATAGACTTGTGGAAGGCAAAATTAGACGTATTTAACAATACCAAATATGACAGGTTGTCTGTGTTGCATATTTGTTCCCTCCCTCAAGACTAAAAGTTGTTAGCCTTCTCCTTTGGTAAAATCATATGAATGCAATAGTGTAAGGAAGTTCGCATTACTCTAGGGGTTATAGGGAGACAGTTATGGGGTATTTTAAACTCTGATTCATTGGAGTTCAAAATAATTCTCCCAGCCATGTCACAAAAGATTGATGAGTGGGAGATAAGACACACCCACAATATGTGCCCATCACAGGGATAAAGTTTGAGCATAAAAACAATGTACTTGGGCATTAAAAGTAGAATTCACGCTGTACTGCGGTTGCTAGGGTGGCTTTGCTAAATATGGTTATCATGTGATCATAGAATTTCCACGTAAAAATTAAAATCAAAACAGAAAATGTTTTCTTAGCAGATGGGACTTGTAACTGCAAATAAAACCTGTAAATGGATAGAACATTTTCTATTAAACACCATGCTTTTGTTAAAAAAATAAATTTAAAAAAAAGTAGAATTCAACATAATTCAAACAGAGGAATTCTCATTTCAATCTCACTTCTCCCTTAATCTAATAGGTGGTAACATATTAGGCATTCTGCTTTTATTATTTTATAAAATGGTCTGCATTTCTAGATAACATTACTTTTCTGTAAACAAGCATCGCCACTTTTTGTATATTCAATCTAAAATGTAATAAGCACGGTCTTTGGGCTCGAATGGAACCTTTTGAAGAAATGAAATGCCTTTCTGGACACAGACCTTGTGTCTGTCGGACAAAGCAGTTGGTCCCAACCTCGATGCTGGCGTGCGCCAAGCCTCTGACATCGGCGCACGCCGGGCCTAGCTTCCGGCATCAGAAGCTCAGCGTGGGACAGTGAGGGAGGCCCAGCAGCCAGGCTAAGAAGTGGAGGCCCGAGACCATCCCCTAGGTAGGAAAGTGGTTTTTTTTTTAAAATGTATTTGGGTTGGCGTGGGGGTGTTTGTAGGTATTTGGGAGGGGTTTTTGTAAGAGTGATGGCTGAGGAAGAGGGAGAGAGATACATGCAATAGGGGGAAATATGATGCAGTCTTGCGCTCTGGTAAATTGCTGACAGTCTTATCAGTGTATATTGTGCAGTGTGTGAGATTGATTATCTTAGTGGAGTGCTGTCAAACATAACAGGGACCCAGGGGCATGAAAGGACTATGCCTTACTGCAATCACTGGTCCCTGCAGTCTTCTAGTTTTGCGTCAGGCAGGAGTACCTTTATGGCTGCGCCAATCCTGGCAGTCACGTACAGGCAGTGTTCAAGGTCCCCAGCTCCTAGACGAAGCGCCCTTGCGGGGTGAAACGCAGAGGGAGGATATGGTTTTTGCCTGTTCTATTTGTCTTGCACCATTAAAAGCCATCAAATCGGCTCTTGGCTTCGTATACTTACTTTTGCAGGTTACTCCGCATGCCATTTCTTTTTTTTTTCTAGGAAAAGGAGACTCACGAGATGTTAGATGGCATGGGGCTCACAAGAAAGCCAACACACAGGGGGCTGGCGGTCGTAATTCTTGTCCGGGGAACCAGGAAATCTGTCACAGGTGCAGGGGTTTCAGTGGCACTGCTGGATCCCTGGCACTAGATCAATTGGGGTTGCTTTTGGGCTACTGTTTCAGATTGATTTTTGGCCTTGGCAATGCATCCTTGAATGGTTTTCCCCTAAGCTTTTTGGTAGTAGTACCCACATGGTCAAGTAAGGTGTGTGTGTGTGTGTGGGGGGGGGGGGGGGGGTTGCATGACAAAGAACCTCCCCCTTCAGCCCTGAGACCAAGACTGAATCAGGCTAATTTTTTTCCCCCATTTCCTAATAAAAGTTGGAACATTTTAATACAATGTCTGACATCCTGTGTCATGAGCAGCGGCGACATTTGAATGGCATAAAAGCTTTTGGTAAATATTGTCTGTCCCTTTACAGCACAAGGTCACTGCCAGAGTGGTGAGAAATAAAACCATGTAAACACTAAATCAGTATTCAAGATCTGCAGTCTTATTAAAATTTACTGGGAGCCTAAACCCCTATAAGTGTAAACAAATAGAAAAATGATTACCAGCTTTCTATACTTTATACAATTAGGCCATTCCAATGAATCTGACAAACAATTAGTTCTGAAAATCCAAAAATTGTGTTAAGGCGATATATAATGTATAACCCAGTATCAGTCATGTTAACGCTCAGCCCCGGACATACTTTAAAAAGTAGAGAACTCTCAAATGTTTTACTAGGAAGTAATACATTAATAAAATGTTCTATAAATTCACTTCTCCACTGACTGGGAGTTAAGTGGGGGTTATAACAGCATCTAATTAGATGCTTCAGAGCTCATTACCATCTCCACTTCAGGAAATGTATTTGAAGCCGCCCCTTCCCTGTTACATTAACATAACCCACAGGGTGCTCCCACTTCATCTTTCCCAGTGACATGACAGATACCAGTTCCCAAGTAGGAAAGGTGGCTGCAGACATCTATGACATTGTATGAAGCTTTAGAGGTGACAGGCTGTGGGTTCATGCAGTTTGCAATACAAAATGTGAACAGCGCATCAGGCATGATGATACAAGCATGGCATACAACCTGCAGAGGACTGCCCTTTTGTTTGAAGACACATTGTTCCCTCACAGCCTGTGCGTATCAAGCCAACTACAGATTTTGAAGTGATGCATGTAATATAGTGAAGAAGAGTGCAGATAACCCAGAACATTCTTGAATTCAAGAGGTAACTCAATGTTTTACTTCCTGGTAAAACAATTTAAAGAGAAAAAAAGGCTACACTGCATTGTACGAATCTTGAGCAGATGTGGCAGGCTCTCGTGGCTACTGCACCAGTATTGCATTCAAAAGACTGGTACATAACCCATTTAGTGTTTAACAGCGTTCATTCCGTCATCCCCTGTACCCAATTTCCCAGCTCTGTCCATGAAATGTCTGAATTGACTGTATAACCTCTGTTCTTTTAATGTAACCATGTATTGTGTTATAACTCTGCACAGGACATACTTGAAAACGAGAACCATCAATGTATTACTTCCGGGTAAAACATTTTTATAAATACATTTAAAAAAAAAAAAAAAAAATCTCATGGACTGAAACATGTTAGGAGTACCTGTCACTTGTCATTTTGCTTCTGGCCCACTCCAACAGCAAGACTAACCTAATGCTCAACAACAGTGTAATACAAGTCTGAACTGGACATTCAATTCTGTTTTTACAGCAGAAAACTGAATCCCTTCACCTGGGTGAGGCAGAGAGTTTGATACTCAAAGTGGGTCGAATATAAAACTAAACTACATGAACCTGGGATAAAGCACACCAGAGAAATAAAAGGAAACAGTCTTTATTGGTGTAATTTCTTTTAACAGACAAGTTTACGATCCAGTGTCTAGTTGCAGAATACAGAAATAACCAGCTGTGCAGCATGGACCAGGAGAAAAACAATTGAAGTCTGAATCTGCCAATACTGCACCCCCCAACAAAGTCACTAAAACCTGTCATGCATGAACAGAATCTCCAACCCTCCCCTTCCAAGTACAAGAATTGACACTGCACATTAACAATAAGTCACTATTCATATTCCAGACCCCGCACTAGGAAACCTAGAAATAGATTAGAGCACACAGTGGGAATGAAGGAAACAAAAAAAATCGGTTCAGCCTGGTATAACCCCAATGTGTTACAGGCCTATCTGGGAACAAAAAAGGGGATAACGCGTGCATTATGCATCCATGTAAATTTGAGAAGCTTGCCAGTACAGAAGTGGTTAAATTCACTGGTATAAAGAGGGCAGAATGTAGGGGACAGGCTAGGACCAAATCTTTAATTATCGGCTACGGCATAGAATATAAAAAGAAATTAAGTTAAGACACAAGCAGAACCAAAATGTAGGCAATGAGGGAAAATAAAATGGCACCGTCCCAGCGTGATTTAAATTCGGTTACCGATGAGATGGGAGGTGTACTATAATGAGCTGCCTGTAACAAATGGGAGCTTGTACAGCAATCTGCGGTCGGCACCTGTAATGAGAAGAAGTAAAACAGAACACTAAGTGTGCAGTTCTCAACTAGTTGCCCATCCTGAAAGTAAAAACCCCTTTTCCTAGAAATGTTCAGTCTTTATATATTGCTCCTTTGAGTAGAATGCCACGTGAACAAGGATTGCTGCTTATTCTCACTTGCTCGACCTCCGCAGGCAGCACAGCAGTTTTCCCAGACTTCAAACACTTGCCAGGGAAGCAGTCTTATCTTGAGCTCAAGGTCAAACTCTGGACGGACTGCTACGTACCCTGGAGCAGCGGCTTGTTTTTTTTGTCCGAAATGTTTTAAGAAACATTCCTTTGAACAAACGGTTAACAATGCTGCATTAGACCATTAATCACCACCAAGTAGAATTTAGTAAGCCTTCAGTCCATTATACAATTAACAGCAATTTAAAAAAAAATGAATAGACAATTCTTACAAGGTCACCACAGCATTTTAACAAAGAGGCAACACAAGGAAGGCTCATTAAGGATTCTCCTCCCCCCCCAAAAAAACCCATCCAAACTTGACAGTTTGACCACATTTCCAATATATTTTCTTAGACCACCAGTGGAAGTGCCAACACCCAATATACTTTGTCTCAAACTGGGTTTATTTGCATGGGTACACCAATAATGCAATTGCCTAAATTAATCTCTTAATGGGGACTGATTAACAAGATAAAGCGTAAATATTCCACGATTTGCAGGCACCCGGGAGTAGGGGTAAACTCCACATTCCAGTCATTTTTATGTACATTTTGGTGATTGGGGAGCTTGCAAGACATGGCAGCTCTGCAAACAGAAAATCATGCTCCTTTATCCAACCATCATGAACACCATTGTTGCCAGAAGGAACACTGCATTGAGATACACAAGGCTATGTGGTTATCTGATAACCATAAGGGTTAAAGCCACAAGCCAGGTCTAATTTTTAGATTTATTTTGTATTGCAGGGTTGAAACTGGGGGTCTCTGCAGCTGAACTGTGCCAATTTCAGCTCTGGGGACCCCCTGCTTCCAGAGATACTTCCCTTTGTAGGAATGCCGGTATCTACAAGCAGGGAATGTTCCACATCACAATAGAAAGCATTGACGTCAACCCTTCTGGATTCCTATTGGCTGGCGTGACCAGGACCGTTACATTTGCTAGAGATGGTATTCATACAGAGGCAAGTTTCTCTAGAAGCACGGGGTCCCTGGAGCTGAAATCAACATGGTTCAGCTCTGGACTGTGTTGAGAACAGAGCCAAGATTATCCAGCACTCAGCAGGGGCCCCCGACATAGGCCCCAACACAACCTGCCTGCAGGCAGGGCAGCAGGAAATCTCACCTCAGCTGGAGTTCCTCTGACGCACATTCTCATGGTTTGCTCCAGAGTTGCTTTTCCTGCAGGGACAGCAGTAGAGGGTTTGATATATTAGAGCATTAACCTCTTCTGCAGTGCAGTGTGTATGCACAGAACATGGATCACAAAAAGGAAAGGTGCCCCACCAAACCCCCCTATTGAAAGTCACTGTCCAGCAATAAAGGAGGAGTGACCCAACACGCTGTTATGAGTGACGTGACTGCAGTTGTGTTAACCTGCCACGTCTGAGGTGGAAACCGCATACCAATCTGTAGCCAACACAAAACCATTAACCCATTCACTGCCATAGTCAAGTATTGCTGCTGCATTGAAATTAAACATTTACATCAAACATATCCCAAGCAGAATAGCTTTAAGAACGATCCTGTTTATTGTAAGTCAGAAAGACGTTATACTCACAGAGGGGCAGCGCCATCATCGTCATCTTTAGGAAAACATGGAAGAGAGATGGGTTAGAGGTTAGTGGGCATCTGCAAAACCCTGGTCCCAAAGCAGAACAGCAGGTACTGGCCAGAATGGTTTGGGAAGTGAGGGGGCATGGGCTTCTAACCAGGCGAAGCCTCAAGAGAAGTCAGGATGTGATGGGTCTGGGTTACAGTGGAGCAACTGGCAAAGCAGCAGAGGAGCTGACTAGAGTTCTTACCAAAGGAGTTCTCACTTCCTGGAGCTCCAGGAAAGAAGAGAGAAGGTTTTCACTCTGCTTAACAGCCATGGGGGCTTGTAACTCATTGAAACACAAGAGTTTACGATAAAGAGCATGATGTTACCTTTGCGTTAACACTGGTTAACCAGCAATGTAGAGTACTATAATCTTTAAACCAAGTTTGAACTCTTACCAGAAATCACTGATAATCTGTCAAATCAAACCCCCTTAATTAGCAGTGATGCTATTTACCATCACCAAAATTCTCCACAAGGAGCACTAGGGTACATACAATATTGATTTCAGTGCTGCTGCAAAATCGATTTATGGTGAAGGAAACCATTTAGTTCTGCTGTACAGACAAAAAAACATTAAATATTATGACTAAACCCTACATGCTTCCTTGTTGGAAAAAAATGTAGGACCAAAACAGGACTACAGGAGTTATGTTACCATTAATACACAATCCCAGCAAGATGAAACCTAAACCCATTGCATGTGTGTCAAAAGAAGTGTTACTGGGCTAGTGCTAGGATGTAGCATTTGGGCTTTTTTGTCCTTTGTTGTATACAGGAGGTAACTAGCACTATCGTTTTCACACAAATACATCAAGTGTAGTGGGTTTAGCTTGCTGGGATGGTGTGAGTTTTTAAAGGTCAATTGGTAACAATTGCTGGGAGGTTTGTGATCCCTCCACATTGGTTTTAAGCTCACCCAGACAGTTTTAAAAGCAAGTCCTGTCATACTTGTCAACCACAAGTTTGAGACATTGCTGCCTACATTAGAGAGGTGAAGAGAATGTTTGCAGGTAGTGTAGGACCTGCAGAAAGTTTAGTGACCCTGTACGTTTCTTATAAAAAATAAAAACTGTGTGTCCGATTAGATGTAGCATTGGGGCTTTGTCTTGTTGCATACCATTTAATTACACACAGACCCCAGGGTCAGAAAAGCTTATCATAGAAGGCATATATTGTGATAGAGAGCAGACAAATCTGAGGTGACCACAGCTCCAGCATGGCACAGCGAGGGGGCAAAGTCCCATCCAATGATACAGGACCTCGCAGATCAAATCTTACCCTCAGGTGGCTCATCTTGCTTTCTCCTCTTCTCGTAGATGAATATTATTGTGACCAGGACAAGGACTTCGACCACAATGCCCAGGAAGGGCCAAAGAGCAGCCAGGCGGCTGCGCACATGCAAGTAGACTGTGGTGCCGCTGCTGCCCAGGTTGTTGGAGCCATTGCACATGTACTCTCCTTGGTCCTTCTCGATGTCCAGATGGGCGATGCGAAGCTCTGTCTTGTTACCAGTGGACTTTATGATGTAGCGGTCCTGGCTCCCGTTAACTATGGCCTAGGGCAAGAGAGGGGACAATGTATCACCACAATATACAGAGCAGGCCACTTACCAACCAGCTCAACTTCCAAATAAATCCAATTCTCGCATGTTTAGAAGTTAGAATATTCAATACAAATACTCAAGCAGGATGTTGAGACCCGTGTGTCAACCCCAAGCTGGGTGTCAGATCTAGATCATATAGATAAAAATCTGGAAATCACACATGGAAAAAGCTATGGCATAAAAAGGATTAAAGGTGCAACATACAAAAAGGGGCGAGAAAGACTGTTTTACACCTATAATTCACGGAGAAGTTCAGTTTGCATTTGTATTATTTGTAATAAGCCAATTTAGTGAGCAAGAGGGTTGGTGTAAGATTTTTTTAAATTAGAGTAAACGGCACAATTCAGGAAGGGAAGAAGTGTCAGCGCCTATAGAAAGATTATCTACCCCATAACATGCACGTACATACAGGGCACAGTGCCAGCCAACATGTGTCCTAGCTGGGCTGGTTTCAGCAGGGACAGGATGTTTTGGAAAGATGAAGGCAGGATAGGAGCCCTCCCTTCCCAGCGCCTTCCTCCCCATGGGGGGCTGTAGTATCAACATTTTGGAATAGAATTCTGCACAAGTGGTGAGGCGTGTCACTTTGTGGGGAGCCTGGCCTAAGCAGAAACGCCTGCCCATAACTAAAGACTTGTTTGGAAGTCCACCTGGGTGGTCGTCCTGTATAGAAACTGCAGGGAGCACGAGATTCTTGGCACTTCTGCCGAGTGACCTGCAGTGCTTACATGCCCTAAAAGGGTATTGTTTTACAATGTAGCCTCGAGTTGGTTGACCCCTTTGTTTCCGTAGACAAGATCAGAAATCCCCTTTACTTTAATCCTTGCAGTGCTGTTCAGGCTGCAGTATCTGGGCACACACCTCATTGCTCTCTTTTGTAACCCGGTACCATGCCCACTGATCCACAGGCGGGAAGGAGTTACTCTTGCAGGTCATCACCCCGGTGTCGCCCTCATTTCCATGCTCCGTCTTTTTGTGGGCGACCACATGTGGGAGGACTGGAAGGGTGAACAAGTAACATGTTAAACACCTGGAGCAGAGAATCAGACATGCCCAATACAGTGTTAAACTATGCAGAAAACATTAGTTAACCGTCCCAAATTCTGCATCTTCAAGAATATTGTACAATTTATGATACCAGATATCAACTTTACTGGAAGGTTCATTATCTGCCTGATTATGCTAATTAACTTAGGCCTGGGACATAGTGAGTTGAAGGCGGGCTGAGCCGCGCTGAGCAGATGCACAAAGCCCCTGCATCTGTCATCAGCGCAGCATAGTTTCTCCCTCCGCATGCGGAGGCTGAGAAACTTTGCCGAGGCAGGTTTCAAATTTGCCGCTCGGGAAAGCGATGTGAGCGGTCACGTGATCGCTCACATCCAATGGGAGCGAGGGACTAGCCTCGTCTCCCGCTCCACCTCCTGGCACGCCTCCGCTTCGCCCCCTGAGCGCGCTCACTGCCTCGTCTGCAAGGAAAGGAAACAGCTCCATTTTGGAGCAGGCGAGGCAGAGCAGGAGCGCGGCTCAGCGCTGTTTGCTGCTCTATGTCCCAGGCCTTAGAAATGTTTTTTTTTGTTCACGGAATTGTGTTTTTGATTAAAGTTTAAAAAAAATCCTACACCACTTAGAAATGCCATATTCTACAAACATTGACAACCCTGTGGTAGGTGGGATTTGGAAAGTCCAATTAATCAATTGGTGAATTTAAAGACACGTTTGCCCATTTTACAGATTTGGGTACAAAGGTACAGGACTCCACGCTTTGTCTTCTGAAGACCTCTCCACTTAGGCTGGGTCAGGATTGAAGGGTTACCTGTCACGTTAATGAGACTGCTCACGGGAGGGTTCGTCAGGAAGTGGCAGCTGTACTGTCCAGAGCTCTCTGCATTAACCACTGTAATACTGAATGCATAATTGAAAGAGTATCACTCGCACCATTCAGGGGACCCACAGCCTTACACATCACAGTCCCAGTACTACAAGCAAAGTGCAGAAGAGTTTCCCACAAGTCTTCATGTCTGTTCCAGGGGGACAATGAGGGGGTCTGTGCATTCTGCACAGTTTCCAGCTCTCCTCTGACGCTCTGCAAGAGGAGAGCTGGTGGGATGGAATTCAGGTCACTGGAAAGACTTCTCAATTGGCTAAACCCCAGGAAGGGTGGATGGAAGTCACGTCTGCTGCTCTAAGCACAAGATTCCCCTACCCCCGCATTTGGACTGGAGCAGTCCATGTGCAGCCAGCTGTCCACACATTTCCCAGGCTCTGCACAGACCTGGATACACTGATCCGCTCCGCAGATCAGTGGACATCACTCAAGCATGGAGCCTTCCAACCCTCACTGCGGAGAGGTCTGCAGTGCAAGGAACATACAAAGCAATTCAAGCCAAACAGGAAGGGTTAAAGGTGCTTTGCCTTAAAAATAATAACGTTTTCGGGAACCAGTGAGTCCCCAGAGCTAAAGTTAATGCAGTCCACTGCCGGAGACACCATGCTTCAAACCTAATAAAGTCTGACCTCCGCTCTCCTAAAGGGAATTAGATGTTTGAGTGCTTTAGGAAGCAGAACAGCACTCATTTTACATGTGCCAACAAATTTTAAATCATCTCCTGGATACTGTTAAGTGAAGTCGTCACCACCCCCATAGTGAGCCGAGATGTGAAAAATGTCTATTGGGAGTAATACACACTTCTATTAACTGACCCAGTAATAAAGGGTAAGGACAATAATGCAATAGATCCTGTTATGGTTTGGAGGTTCGAATCATTCATCCCCCTGCACATTCCCCTGGCCTCACAATGTGGCACCTACTTGTAAGTCATAACTTCAAAAGAGCCCTCGTCCTTGTCGATCACCTTATCCCCCTTCATCCACGTGTGCCCAGTGATGAGGCTGGGGGAGTCAGTCAGGTTGCAGCTCAGGATCATGCCGGCTCCGTCTGTCTCATCCTCGGTGCTCGTTATAATGAGGGGAGCTGTGATATCAAGACCAAGTGGTGAGCAGCAGTTCCTACCATAGCAGCTGGAATCCTTTTTATTAGTGTCATGGTGCCACTTCCCTGTTAAACCTACAGGTGACTAAACACCAACTCTAGATTGTAGCACCAGGAAGCTGCACTGGGCCCAGGAACTTTAACTCCTAATAAGATTGTCCTTCTCAAGTTGTATTAAACATTTGTTATATCCATTCTACCTACAGGTCACTTGAAATCAGATACTTCATTATTTTAGTCTTTAGACCACAATACCCTGTGAGAACCATCAGCGCAGTTTAAGGATACTAAAACTAGGATTTATTGCACCCTCAACTGCCAAAAATGGAAGCCTTCCTACAATTCACACTGGGGGGTTTCAGGTGAGTAATAAGACCTATACTCTACAACATCCCACCTAAAACATCTGTCAGCAAATGGATGGCGAGGGCCATTGTTAGCAATCCCCAAACTCCAATCAAAAGGGCATAACTCACCAAGTTCCAGTTGAACCAATTAACAGGAGGAGATTAGTGTAATATGCACTTTAAATTAAAGGATGAGATGTAGGTAAAGCCATGCAATGCCTGCTTGCGAGCAAGATGTGGGTATATGAAACCTGCAGGGAAGTGCTCGTAAATTGTTAAACCAGACACCATTTCAGCAGCATCACAGCTCAGAGCAAACGATCAAAAAACAAGTTTTGGGAACAGCTGGGACAGAGCAGGGAGTCTACAGGTGTCTGGGGAGCCAGAAGCCTTGTTGGGAGGTTCAAGAGTAGTGTTAGGAGAACAAGGGAACAGAAGAGGGGTCAATTCACAGATCTACAGAGATTCTATGGTATTCTGGAAACTGAATCAGAGGGTACATACAGGCAGCGATGACCAGGCAATTTTGCAAGGAACAAGTAGCATGTAAGGCTGCGGCCCCGCTAGCGCTGAGCGGGCGGTGCTTGGCGACACAAGTCCCCGCTCATGCGATGCGCACGCGGGTATGCGCGTGCACACACGCGGGTATGCGCGTGCACAGACGCGATGCGCTTTAGGTAAATAAAATTTTTATACTTTCCCACTCGCTCAATATTTGGCAATGCCACCCTCCCCCCCTGCGCGCGAGCAGACGCAGGACACGCGCCACGTATGCTTTGAGCGCCAGCGGGGCCGCAGCCCAAGAAAGTTTACATCCTTCGGGAGGAGACAGGAGGAAGAACAGCTTCACATCAAGGAGATGCAATGAAGTAGAGGCTGATGTATTGGAGGGAAAGTACTGGGGACGCTGGGAGCTCTCAATTGTAGTAGGACAGCAGGCTGGGGGAGGGGGGTGGGGAATGCAGAAGTCTGTTGCAGGGGAAAAGGTATCTACATTGTTGCAGCAGTGAAAGGATCCTGCTGGGACCGGAACACTGGAGACATGGGGGTCATAACTGGGAGACAGGACTGTTGCAGGTGAGAAAGTGTCAAGAATGGGAAGGGAGCAGCAGAAAGGAACAATGTTTCAGGCATACAGTGTATCACATGGAGAATATCCTGTCACAGGGAGCTCCCTTATAGCAGCAATAATACTTTCCAATGTTATTATTAAGGCATGCAACAAATTATAATTCTACACTCTTACCCAAGCTGGCAATCGTTTGGTGCTCCTGTCCCAAATCTGTCAAAATCTTGATTGCGGGCCTAACAATGGCTGCTTCTGTCAGTGTAACTCAGCAGCTACAATGTATCCTTATATTAAGGTAACATTATCTTGTATTACAGTTTGCAGCTCAAACTGCTGGGAAGATTGGCAACAAATTGTCCCAAACAGTGAAGTGTTGCAAAAATCTTACACTGCTTCGGAGGTGGGTTAAAACTCCCTATAGAAATCAAAGGCTGCTTTAAAACTCATGAAAAATGTCAGAAGGTATGTTATATAGACTGCACTACCCCATGTATTAAATAGGAGGATCTGAATACGTGGTGGGTGCTGGGGGACAATGAAGAGACCCCTAACCTCTCAAGGACAAAATACAAAAAGTGTTCCCCGCACTCCCAAAAAATACGAGAAAGTGATTGTTGAAATACTGCTGTATTAATGAGCAAAAGTAAATAACAGATTAACACTGCATAAAGCTCAAATCACATGATAACAGATAGGGAGGGGTGGTGGAAATGATATCACTAAAAAAGTGAGGGCTATGAGAGAAATTCCTAACAGGGAAGGAAATGAGTGCGTGAGAAGCAGGGGTAACATTTCAGGGTCACTTAGCCCTTCTACTGGCCCATTCCCATAGTCACCACAAAGTGGGACTATGGTACTTCCCGACTCCAACAGCTAAATCCTCCCAATGTAAAAGCAAGTGAACAAAAGTCCAACACTGCTATAAACAGGCAGGTACAAGCCGTATTTGTGGCGACTATGGGAATGGGCAAGTGACTCAAAAACATTGTCCCCGCTTCTCACTGCACTCATGTACTTCCCTGTTAGGGATTTCTCTCCTATCCCTCACTTTAGTGAGATCACATCCCCCCTTCACTCACCAGCCATCCTTTTTTGTTATCATGTGATTTGCACTTTATGCAGTGTCATTCTAAGGTATTTACTTTTGCTGATTAATACACATCAGTATTTCAACTATCCCTTACTTTCTCATTTATTTGGAGTGCAGGGAACACTTTTTGTGTCATGAAAAATTGCATTAAGAGTTGGATAAAAAACAAAAGCAGTCACTTCCCTAATACTACAGACCGGATTAAAAAAAAAAAAAAAAAAAAGCCGCGCTTATAGTCCCAGTGACGCGACCTCATCCGTCGCAATAACAATTTCAGCTTATAGTGTAGGAGGCAAGAGACTGCGACCGGGGGGCGTGGACGTGAGCAGTTCACCCTCATTGGCTGAACCGCTCACGTCACGGCTGAGAGGAAAAAAAACTACACAATTTCCATTGACGTCAGCGATTTTGGCCGCCGTGTCGCGCCCATTATAGGCACACGCGACAGATTAAATCAGCTTCTTTTTGACGCGACGTCGCCGGGACTATAAGCGCAGCCTTACTTGCTTTGCTGCTTTGACAGTTTTGATGCCAAATGTGCCTGTAACATTTATGTGCAATGTGTTGCACCCAAAACAGGCAGCAAACGGGTTAACTTGTGTCAGACATGTTTAATAAGAGGGGATAGTTCTAAGTGCAAAGGCTTGTCACAAGGAAGGTAAGAGGAGAAATGGGGGCAGGAGAACATGACTACTGATGACATTTATCCCAGGATGGAGGGGAAGAAAGAAGGCAAGTCAAGCTTTGGAGTAATTCTGTAGAAGATATTTTAAAGGTATTCCCTGAGCACCTCCAGAACCTTCCTTAATTGGACTCACCCAACCAGGTCAGACAAATCCCATGGAACAGGTTATTGATTTTGCTAGGATAAAGAAAAGTAACAGAAGGGATGGTATTTCATATCTACCATGTTATAGTGGAGGGATCTGGTAACCATAGGAGACAGGAGACTTGCAGAACAGAAGCAACGGGATAGATGTCATCTATGGGAGATGTAATGCGGGAAGGTTTGGTCTTCTCGCATATTGGAAACAGAGTTCTAGCACAGGAAAGGGACTGGAATGAATAAGGCCACTGGGAAAAGGACAAGTTGGTAGAGGGGAGGATTGGGTCTCATGGTGGTCACAGGAAAACATCCAGTGTTCTTATTTCCATCACTCACGGTCTATGACAATCACGTTGGCCTGTGAGCGGATCCACTTGATGCGAGGGCTTTTGGTCAGGTGGTTGCGGTCAGGGTCGTTGCTGGCACGGCACTCGTAGGTCCCCGAGTCTGCCAGGCCAAGGCTGAAGAGGTAGAGTGTGCTAGCAGCGTGGGAGACGTAGGTGGCATTTATTTGCACGCTGTCCTGGCGTGCCCCGTCCCACAGCTGGGAGAAGCTCTCGTTAGTCTCGTCTGCTTCAAACCACCACTGTATCTCGGGCATGGGACGGCCAATTGCCTCGCAGTGAAGCTCCACTGCAGCCCCTGTCAGCTGGACCTCAGAGAGTGGAGACTTAATGAAGCCAGCTTGTGGTGCATGGGGAGGGTCAGAAGAAAGTGAAAGATGGGCTCAAGTTAATGGTCTCTGCCAGAGGCAGCAGAGTGTGCAGAAAGTGCATCAGACCAACAGAAACTCATTGACCCTCGTCAGAGTGGCTCTAATGGGACCATGTGTGATGGGGAAGTGTGTCCTTAAGAAACAAATGTGCTGCAGTTAGTACTGAGTCTCAAACACCATGCAGTAAATCAACACTTTATCAATGCAAAAGGATGAAAGTGTCAATCCCCCCTAGAAGGAAAGTGAATTAATGGCAGTGATATGTTCAATAGGTTAAAGAAGCAGTCGATTCATGAACACATTTACATTCTATTTATTAGATCTAATCATATGCTTGGGAGATTTTACAGATCTGTCTATCGCTTGTACATACAGGTACTTGTTTAATCAACACTGTCTCCTCTGTTGATGTGCAAACTAATTATCCCGCCTCCAGCTAAAAATGGGACAGGCTGTAGTTAACAGATAAGATTAGCACAAGAAAAATGGAAACTGGTTCATTGTCACAAGATCAAAAATAAATGCTTATTTCATGGAATTTTGCCAAACAACATTCATTTCCCACTATGTGTGACTGTTTAAATATGGCACAGACAGCAGATAAGAGCCACAACCACATGTAAACTATAGAAAGGTAGTTCAAAGGATCCAAAGATGGTGGGCACATTCCAACCTTATTCAAAGTGGTGGTTGGTGCTCTAGCAGGAGAGAATCCCAGCAGAAATTGCTCAGTAAACTTCAATTAAAGGACAGGATTCTGTGGCACGCAACACCAGATCCGGTCCTTTATTAGATTATAAAAGTCAGCCCTGAACAGTTAATGTTACCCAGACACAGCGAGAAGGTAATGTCACTGCCTACTGTGACTCAGCCCTTTCCAACTGGAAATTGGGCAACACTTTCCATTGAACGTCAACAGCAGGGGAGCCGCAGGAGGCGAACCGGAGCAGTTACAAACCTTACAACACTGAACCCAAAAGACTGGAGAGAACAAAAACAAGCAGCTTCGATTCAAATGAACCGACTAATGAATCGCCTTTCAGTCATGCCTACAAATTTGGGTGCCTGGTGATAACGGCACAAAAAAGGTCGATTTATGAAACTGCATGAAGCCAATTACTATCCCCACAGGTGTCTCCCAAGCATCAAGTCTAGAAGAGTCCAGATACTCTAGGAGTCAAGCAGGGACCCAAGGGGGTCTGTCTGAGGAGACAATCCGACCTAACATGTAGAAAAAAGTAAAACTCTCCTTGTAACTTGTACTTCCGAGACCAGAAAGAGTCTAAGCCCCCACCACTAGGATCTTCAAATCACTGACTGTAAACATCACAGCCACAGGGTGAAGTGTCTGCTGCTATGCATTATTTAGGAGCTTATTCAATCAAGTCCAAAGCAGCCTCCCCCCCCCCCCCCCCAGCTCCATCACACAGGCCAATGGAAAGAAGCAATGGAGGTTCCTCTGAGAGGGTGGCATCAGTGCTACCTTCAAGGGAATTTATCTTGGAACCAGGGGACCCATGGGAGGTGAACAGTTTCAGTATAGGATATCCCTGGCTTCTAAGGCTAAGGCCCCGCTCCCAGAGTCAGCGCGCCCGCACTGCAGACAGGCGGGGCGCTGACATACACAGACCGCGATATGCAGTCTGTAGGGAGCGGAAGCCGGGCGGGAGTGTGAGGCTTGAGCGGGGGGGGGGGGGGAGGGGAGGCATGGCTTGAGCGGAGGGACCCGCTACTCTCCCCCCCCTCCCTCCACGGCTTGGGCTGCTGATTGAAGGTAAGTAAAGCAACACACACACACACACACAGAGACAGAGGCAGGCACTCACGCTGCTTTCACTCCACACTCCTCCCCGCTCCCCGAAGCCTCTCCTCCTCCCGAAACCTCCCCTCCCCATTGGCTCACAGCCACACCACGTGACGTGTCAACGCTAGGGATCACCATTCTCTTGTATCCCATAGCGGCTGACGCGCCACAGCGTGTAATAAGCTGTGCAGCCAGGGGGGACCGGGACCGGCTCCGCAGGATTCCCCTGCTGGTGGGGAACTCGCGTGTGGCCGCCCGCGCCACCGAGCGCAGCGGGACCGAGGCCTAAGACGTGTTGTGTTAAAAACACACACACACTTGCAGATGTTCAATTACTACAAAGCAGACATTTAATAGCCGTTTGGTAACATTTTTGATTAGGGCAAAGAAATTCAGTATTGCAGTGCAGTGAAAGGCCAGCAGCTGTGGCTGGTATGTGCCATTCCAGGTATAGCCACTGTCCTTCCCTGACAGCATGTTCAGGACTGTTTGTGAAGGGGGGGGGGGTAGTCAGCTGCTTTTGCTACTCCACAGGCTGGAAGGTCACATACCCGACTGTAGAATGGGACTCAGGAAAGGAGTGTATTAAATTCACTGGATCTCTTGAAATAATCAAATACTTCTAAGGGCAATTTCACTGCTATGTAGGAGGGTATCCCCTTCACTTGCCAGGGTGTGACAGTAAAGAGGTGAATGCTGGATTAAACACCTGATAAAGTTTTAAAGCACAAATATTTTGCGCGAAAGCCACTCAAGTCAGGGAATGGGGATAATAGGCAAAGAGATGCAATATTTCCCAATCAATTTGATTTCAAGAAAGCACCAAAAAAGGAGACTGCACGCTCTTCAAAGACAGATGTTATCACCAACGACTAAAAATTAGAGATTAGGGGTTATGTGGAAAAAAAAAAAGCAACATATTTTAAATGTAAGAGATCTGATTTTTAATAAGAGGGGTCTGATCTTTGAAACTCAAAATGCAAGCAAGTCAGATCTGCACTGATTAGATTGTAAAATATCCAAGGCAGGGATTATTGCCCATTGTCAGTGTTGCAATTCTTGTATTATAGTTCTCGGTATTGTATTTGTAGAGTGCTGAGAACACTATATAAATAAGGTTACATACACGGTACAGTGGTGTGCATACTGAATGCACAGTCTGCACCTTTAAACCAAACATCATGCTGTGTTACAGCCAATCACCGTCAAGATCAGATCTACATCACGTGTCACATGACTTGCTAACGTATCATACCTCAAAGTCACCTTCACCCTGAGCTGGGCACGACCTTCCATCACCCCTCCCCCATAGGCTGGGAGGCTAATCTACATACTCTGGTACTGACGGGGTTATATACAACAAAAATAAATACAAATCTACTCAAATGCAACAAGATCCAATACATGTATTTATGCAGACAGCAGACATTCAATTACTCCTTTATAGATCATTTTAAATTCAGTCACATGCTGTCACATGAAACGTTTGCAGGGGATTTGAAGGTCTCAAATGTAGGTTTGGCTGGAGGGGTTTAGAGCGTGCATCTGTGTCCAATTTAAACGAATAGCAGCACATTAACACCACCACATTCCTAAAAGTCTCAATGAGTTGCACAGTGCACATGGCCAAGCGCTACAGGAAAGGGGTTTCACAACACTGATATGAGACAGTAACAGCACAAAGGGAACAAAGGATGTCACTAATGACATATGGTCAGCAACCCCCCCCCCCCCCACACACACACACACACACACACACACACACACACACACACACACACACACACACACACACCTCTTACCAGAGGAACAACGCATCCATGGAGAGTAGCAAGCAATGTGACAAGGGAGATACTGGATCCATATTGTCAAACCCATTTAGTAACTGCAAATCTAAATACAGTCGCAGTGTCTACACAGGGAACTGGCACAATGACCCGATCAGGTGTCCTTCCAGCACAAGGGAACAGAATAGGGGTTCATTTATGTGCAGACAAGATAAAGCACCAATGCTGCTCCAGCTGCTGAGGTTGAGGGCATTGTTTCATTCTATTCAATAGATCTCAGCATGGAAGCTGTGCCGCACAAAAACAGGTAGTACATGAATGATTTAGCACCAGGCTCCCCACTAATCTTTGGCCCTAGCAGGGGCTACCGCTTTAGGTCCTCAAACGGCATGGACATGGGTAATATTACATCTCAACAAGAGATTGCTACGCTAGTAACAGGGTGGGCAAATGGGAGAAAACCAACCTTTTCTCCCCCATCCCCCACAATCCCCTGTAAATGCAAATTTGTAATTAACCAACTTCCAGAGAAAGGACCTTCCTATCCTTGTTTGTCAGAGAATGTATACAAGCCATTTGAATTGTCTCTTAAACCAATGTAACCAGGTTAAACACAGATTGTTCCCAAAAAGCAGTGTTGTGGACAACTGTGGGATTGTATTTGAGCATCCAAAATAGCAGCACCCAAAGGAACAAGGGTAAAGGTGACCCAGCCTGCTGTGCAAGGGGCAGGGACAGAGCGGCACCAAGTACTCCCACATTCATGGCCTACTAAGGAACACACAGTCAGGCGACTGGCAGAACGTAGCAAATATACTGTATGCACATCGCCAGATGTACAAGTCCTGTAGCTTTACATGCACACCACAATGTAGGGACTCATTAAATGTCACCACCTTTCTCAAAGCGTAAATGTGCCGCTATTAATTTATATTGGACATGGATAAACGCTATAAATTCTTGCAGCCAAACCTACATTTGAGACTCCATCACATCTCCTCTATAAACATGAATTTAATTATTTCTGCATAAAGGAATGCAGCAAAGGGCCTGACAGGGGGCATTAGAGACAGTTATCACCATTGTGGGAAACAAGACCAGAGTGTTGCAATAATAATAATAAAAAATAATGGATTTGCAGAATGTCTTCTGCACCAGGATATCTAACCTCTTGTGACACCAGTTTACACTTGTGCTGCAGAAGGACATTTAGAAGAAAGCAGCTGGCGTTTAATCTAGAGGCCAGGAAATTAAAACAGAATCTTACTTCTGCAATGTAGAATGAAAAAAAAAAAAAAAAAAAAAACATTCTTACATTTGCTGTATACAATATAACATCATTTAAAAGGCAGCCTTACTATATACTCCTTGAAGTAAAGCTTATTTGCAGCCTATGACTTATTTTCCTTAACCTCCATTCAAACATATCCCCTTGTTCTGTTTCTGTGTGATTAATTGTAGCTTCAGAATTACATTGCAAACAATGGACATAAGAGTATTCTACCAGTTTTGAGAACTGAAGTATTATCCCCAATAAGTATTATCCCCAAGGCATTTTACATGAAGCAGGGGGGGGGGGGGGGATTATTTCTTAACTAAAAAGGGTGTCAATCGGCTGCACGCAACCTATTCATCATCAGGTCACTGCACTTTGTTTACTTCTGTCCTATGGAGGGCCTGCCTGCCCCTGCCAATAACCTGCAATGATTTTGGTTGAGTGTATAAAGACAAATTGGAGTTGAGGGCTTACAATGTTGCCTTTAAGCCACAACTAGTAAATATTGCAGGATTCTGTGTTTGAAAGGAAGATACACCTGCATGGGATAATTTCAGCATGAGACTATTTCTGGAGGCTGATCCTAAAGAGCGCATGTAAAGAACGCAAGCTGAACCCTAATGAGTTACACTGTGCTGAGAGTCACCTGACAACCATATTAACTTTGGACTTAGTCAAATACTGCTGCGCGAGTCACAGCAACTTGCCACAGGCTCTTGGGATTAGAGAGGTTAACTGGCACACATTTTCACAATATAAGAATATATATGTTTCAAACAGGACCCCAAAGAATAATTCTCCACTAGAAAACTCATCCCAAAACTATACATCACATCCACCCTGAGACCAGGCATTTGCCTCCATCTACACCTTGCACAGTAACCTCTGCCCTACAAAGTTTGCACACAATGTTCTTTTACAGCAGTGGCAAGGAGGTTACTTGCATTTCAAACAGATCACTAAAACAACAGTCTGGAAAGAAGGACAGCAAGGGGCCAGCTTTACGCAACACATACTAACAAATCATGAGGCTGGTCCCCCAGAAAGTTATGGGATCAATGTGTCCTAGTGCAGAACAAGTAGGCTGTGTAACCAGACAGTGGCTTATGGTGGCAAGGCTTCCCAAATTATCTCCCACAAGAAAGTAACTATGTTTATGATCCACCTTACAGTACATTGAAAATTCCTATTGAAAAAGTGATTCAAATCTTGTTAATCTACAAAGTACAAACAGAACAGAATATGTAGTGACCAGATGGGCCACCCCATATACAAACCTCAGGAGTAGTATCCTTACAGTAGAAGCAGACCCACAGAAATATGGTTGACCGCTGATAAGGAGCTCTGGACCTCACTAGCATAATGTCGTAGATCATGTTTTTTTCACATGCAGTGCTGTACATAGCATTTCTCAGACACAAGTACCTGTCATGCATAGCTTAGAAGCCAATTCTAGCGAGATAGTGCCTTGCCCAAGAGACAGTGGGATTTTCCACTGTATACAGACTGCAGAGGTAGTGTTCTAATCACAAAGCGGCTGCTTCAGACCAACATTGTATGTGCCCCCAAACACTCCTGCCGGGGTATAGAGACACTACACTTCTACACAAAGCAGGACTGTACAAGGTTTATAGCTCAAAAAGTGCGGCTGCATCTTCCCCTACAACCGTCAAGGTCCTTTACCTCAAAGTAACCAACAAGCCCTCCAGCTTTACTAGACATTAAACAACCACCAATTCACAATACAGTGAACAACATCGAGGTGCCCCCCAACAATCTCCAATGTCCATACAACGTCCAGAGGCGATAGCAATACATCACAAGTCCTCGTCCGAACCTGACAACAACTAGTTAAATAAAGGTTACTCAACCCAGGCTACTTACTCTCCACAAAGCCCACAAGTTAAATAATGTATACCGTGTTCATTTATGTAACTGTATTTGTAACCATGTATTATTTGTCTTAACTCTGTGCCCAGGACATACGTGAAAACGAGAGGTAACTCTCAATGTATTACTTCCTGGTAAAACATTTTATAAATAAATAAGTTAGGGATTTTATAATGGCCTGGTTATTTCGGATCACCGCCACACTCTGCCAATCGACAGGATTTGAGAAACCGAAGTGAGTGGCACAACACCCCAACACCCCTCTCAATCCCCCCTTTAGGGCCATCAGAACAGGTCGCACCTGCCCCCCACTCCCATGTCCTACTCCAGACCGCCAGGTCTTTGCTAACCTCGGAGGACCCGCCTGCCCTGGATTCGCGTTACTCCCAGGGCCCCGCTAACCTTGTTGGACTTCTGCGGCCGTACCGCAGACCCTCGCCCCCCTGCCGCATCACGGCTTGGCCCCACAATAACCCAACTCCCCCCCCCAGTAACGCCCCTTGCGTCACGGCCCCCCCAGTCACGGCCCCCTTCCCCCCGGTCATGGGCCCCCCAGTAACCCCCCCCCCGTCACGGCGTGGGCCCCGCAGTTACCTGATCCTACAGCCTCCCTCCCGCACAGCAGCAGTACAGCGGGCAGTATCAGCAGCCCGAGCCTCATCATCCTGCGACCTTGTCCCGGTGCTGGTGTCCAGTCTCCGCTCTCGCCGGCCGTCCCCACACACACTGATACCCGAGCACCCGAACCCGGTGGTTATCAACGACCAGGGGGCGTGGCTGAACTACGTCACGCAAGCCGAGCCTGACCCAGGAGTGTTTTTCTTTTTTTAATAACTTTATTGAAACTAGAGCAAAATTACAACAGAATTTCAATGTTCAAAAGTAGGGCTTGTGTTGTAATAAGAATAATAATAACTTTATTTCACATAGTGCTTTACTCCCAATGTGCCTCAAAGCGCTTGTGCGTGGTACAATCTGTGTTTTTGGTGCCTGAGGCATAACGTGACTTGTCCAAGGTTACAAGGAGCTTACACAAGGAACTGAACCAGGTTTGCCAGATTCACTTAGTGTCATTGTTTACAGCGCTAGTGCCTTTACTCACTGAGCCATTCCTCCTCCCTTACTTGTGTTGAGAGGCCTCATCTTGCCCTTCCCAATGTTATTTTTATTTAAATTGTAGGCATTAAACCCATAGATGTGTGTGGGGGGGCTGTTTTAATCGCCTCAGTGCTGTTCACAGTTGCCACCACTACGGGTTTTTGTCACATATCTCCGGGCTACGGGTTTACCTAGTAAACCTCCGGGTGGTGGCAACCCTGGGCGGGTGGGCAACAGCAACGTCTCCCGGCATCTCCCCCTGCAACTACTGACAACATGGCTGCACGGCGTCAAATAGCTCAGCGTTGCCATGCCAATGGAAATGCCATGTGACGTATTTATTTATTTATTTATAAAATATTTTACCAGGAAGTAATACATTGAGAGTTACCTCTCGTTTTCAAGTATGTCCTGGACACAGAGTAAAACAAATAATACATGGTTACAAATACAGTTACATAAATGAGCAGGGTATACATTATATACAAGACATTGCGTGCACAGTTAAAGAAAATATATATATTATGAGCGTATGAAACAGTTACAGACCAGGTTAAATGTGAGACAGCCTTAGATTTGAAAGAACTTAAACTGGTGGTGGATGTGAGAGTCTCTGGTAGGTTGTTCCAGTTTTGGGGTGCACGGAAGGAGAAGGAGGAACGTCCGGATACTTTGTTGAGCCTTGGGACCATGAATAGTCTTTTGGAGTCTGATCTCAGGTGATAAGTGCTGCAAGTGGTAGGGGTGAGGAGCTTGTTCAGGTAGCTGGGTAGCTTGCCCATGAAGAATTTAAAGGCAAGACAGGAAAGGTGAACTTTGTGCCTAGACTCTAGTGTTGACCAATCTAGTTCTTTGAGCATTTCGCAGTGATGTGTGTTGTAGTTGCATTGGAGAACAAAACGACAAATTGAATTGTAGAGGGCGTCAAGTTTGCTAAGGTGGGTTTGAGGAGCCGAGCCATATACTATGTCTCCATAGTCAATAATTGGCATTAGCATCTGCTGTGCGATACGCTTTCTGACCAGGAGACTTAGGGAGGATTTGTTCCTGTAAAGTACCCCTAGTTTGGCATAGGTTTTGGTTGTCAGGGTATCAATGTGCATCCCGAATGTTAAGTGGGAGTCAAACCATAAGCCCAGGTATTTAAAACTAGTGACAGGGGTTAGGGTGGTGTTAGCGTTGGTTCTAATCAGGAGCTCAGTCACTGGAAGCTTTACAAATTTAGTCTTGGTCCCAAATACCATTGTTACAGTCTTGTCAATGTTTAAAAACAGTTTGTTTTGGGAAATCCAGTTTTCGAGTCTCAAAAAGTCAGACTGAAGTATGTGTTGAAGGTCAGAGAGGCTATGGCTGTGTGCATATAGGATTGTGTCATCTGCATACATGTGTATTGAGGCTTTCTTAAAAGCTGTGGGAAGATCATTAATGAACACTGAGAAGAGTAGGGGCCCCAGAACAGAGCCTTGCGGGACACCACAGGTGATATCCAGGGGGTTGGAGTTAGAGCCTGAGATGGACACATGTTGGGATCTTCCTGATAGGTAGGACTGAAACCAGTTTAAAGCATGTTTCCCTATTCCAGAGCTCTGGAGTTTGTTAAGCAGAATAGCATGATCAACTGTGTCAAAAGCCTTTGCAAAATCTAGGAATACTGCACCAGTGAGTTGTCCCCGTTCCATTCCACACTGGATTTCATTGCAAACTTTTAGCAGGGTAGTTACGGTGGAGTGTTTGGGACAAAATCCAGATTGGAATTGGCTAGGGAAATTTGTCTTGGTGTAGAAATCGCTTAATTGGGAGTGGACACATTTTTCCATGACTTTGGATAGAATTGGGAGAAGTGAGATTGGCCTGTAGTTTGAGACAGTGTTTTTGTCCCCACTTTTGAAGATTGGGACAACTCTGGCAGTTTTCCAGGTCTTAGGGATATGGCCTGAAGACAGGATAGAGTTGACTATGGATGCAATTGGTTTGGAAATGGCTGGGGCACCAAGTCGTAGGAACCTAGATTGTAGTAAGTCGGGTCCACATTGGCTGCTTAGTTTTAGTTTGAGGAGCGCTTGTATTATCTCCTCTTCAGCTACTGGGCCAAATTGAAAATTGTGGGCAGTGTTGGGAGGGGGTGGGACTGTAGGGATACTCCCAGGATGAGATTCATGTTTGGGATTTTGTGACGATGGGGAGGATTTGGCCCGGGATTTAAGGGGTTACACCCCAATTGGCCACCCCCTGAGCTCACCAGGAAGACAAGGGGTTAACTGGGCTGAGGTCCAGACCTGTGATTTAACCCTTGTTATAACCTGAAAATGTGTATTCCCCTGTTCCCCTGCTTTATTGTTATATCAGTGTCTGCATCACACACACACTAGGATTCATCCGGGAGTACAAGGGTTAATAGTTCTTTAATGATTATAACCCTTTGTGTAATTATCCCGCCTTTTCAGGCACCATTTTGCAGGGTCCCATAGGCCGCCATTAGGGCTCCATGTGTTTCAATGGCGAATCTTGCTGTTTGGGTCCTGTTTCCTGTGAAGACCAGCAGATGGCGTCCGAGAGGAGGAGCGGCGGTTTCCCATTGTAAGTCAATGGGCCCATTGACTTCAATGGAGGTTCCTCGAAGGAGCTTTCCAGGAACGAGTTGGCTGCCGTCCAAACCGCAAAACCACAAAGCGGATACATTTTCAATAAGAGAGCTTTGATCACTTAGCAGTCAAGTTCAATGACAAGTGGTGTGGGAATAAACAGTTCTAGAGCATATAGAAATAAAATTCTTTCTGCCCCTAGTTCCTAGACCTCCCCCCACTCGACCACAACCGGGTCCCCGAATCCTGGACCCCCGATAAGGGTCGAACCGAGAAGAGCGGGTCGCGCCATAGGTTCCAATGGCGGCGGCAGAAACAGCTCAAGAAAACGGCTAAGTGTCAAAAGCTGAAATTTGGGAATCCATAGCTCCGGTTCCGGAGGGTCCAGAGGATCAGGGTTTGGGGTACCTGTAGTCACTGCTCCGGCATCGCTGCAGAACCATCCTTGACCCTCTTGGACCAACCCGACGGAGTATGGACCCCCTTGAAAGTTCGGGACTTTTCCCATAGACTCCAATGGCGGTCAATCTCCATTAACCGGCTATGGCGGAAAACCCCCATTGACTTCAACGGCGGCGCAGCCCCGTTGAAAGTCTATGGCGGCGGATTCCCATAGCCGCCAACGGCGGCGGTTTGCCATTGAAAGTCTATGGCGGCGGAGCCCGTTGTTTTCAATGGGGATTTAGTGAAAAACCGTGATTTAATTTACAGCTGAGTTTTTTGTATTAAAATAGGAAACGGTTTAATTTGTATTTGCGTAACTCCGGTTCCGAAGGTCATAGCAAGTCGCAAATTGGACCATAGCGTGTCCCAGTTCCGGCATTGAGACTGGAAAGTTTGGACCTGCTGGACCCAACGGAACCGGATATTTTAATATGTTTGTGTTTTATCCTTCATACTGTGTCCCAAAGCAGGGATAAAACCCAGAGGAAATTTCTTTGCATACCAGGGTAGCACATGGCCAGAGAGGCGACCCAATGTCTAGGACTTAAGTATTGTTCAAAGGATTTTGTCACCTCCACTGTTTACATGAGGGCAGAGATTACTCAAACCAGAGCAGTCTTTAAGTGTCCCACTTAACACCTTACAACAAAGAATATCCTGCCAGGAATCCAATCTGGTAGACTAGCTGGCATTCCTGATGCAGATGAGGGGCTACAGAAATGAGACCCCAGAGTTCTAATGCGCATGTACCAGCTAGCAGGGGGGCATGTATCAAAATGTGTTCCCACGTTAATGAGTGGCTAGAGGTAATTGAAGACCAATCACCTGTACTTAATGTTTAGGATAGGGTTACAAAAGATATATAAATCGTGGTAAGCCCTATCCCCTTTGTCTTTGTCTTCTGATATCATCTGAATTGTTACCTGATTGCTGAGAGAAATGCTATGCAATGTCTTGGGATGATGAAGATTTGCTGTATTAACTGCCAGTCCAGATGTGACTGTTTCATCATTTCCATCTTTAAGTAAGTGTCTATATTTTGCCTGTTATTTGTATAATCTGTTGTGTTCACCTTTATCAAGGAATAAAATATATTTTATCATATCTAAGTCTCGTCCCAGTTCAACCCAGTTATATATATATATTATATATATTTGGTGTAAATTACAGCCTGCCATAAAGTCACCGTGACAGGTTTGTGCTGCGTTTCGCTAATAAGTTAGTGGCACACCCCACAAAGTAATCATTGAATGCATTTGCGATGTCAGTGGGGTTTGTCAGAGTAATATCCCCCTTAGTGATATTACTTGGTTGTTGATGGTTAGGAGGCTGGAATATATTGTTGATAACCTTCCAGAAGTTAGCTGGGTTTGATGTATTCTGGTGGAGATTGTCAGAGTAATATTGTGCTTTTGCATTCCTTGTTTGCCTTGTGTAACAGCATCACATGATGCCCATTGCCATGACAACGAGACGTTACGTGACATCACGTCATGTGGTTGTCATGGCAACTTGACGCTGCGTGACGTTACTATGACTTTACGTACTGTCCCGTTGTCATGGCAATGCTGCGTCATTTGACACCGCACAGCCATATTGAAGAGCGTTGCAGGGGTAATATGCAGTGAGGACGGCAGAGGGTGGTGCTAAAAAAAAAAAATTTAAACGCCGGGTTGGCCTTCAGTCGAAGGTGGAAAACCTGGCGCTGTGACACACAGATACATTGCAGAACACAAACATATCTCTTTGCAGGTTACAATATCCTTTATGTGATCATTGTCACAACGCTGCACAGACATTATACAGAACCCAGAATGTATTTCCATGTCGGGTCTCCAAAGCTCCACATGTCTGGAGGGCTCAACCAGGACTGGATTACATCAGGGTTTCTCAACTCTGGTCCTCAAGACCCACCAACAGGTTAGGTGTTAAGGATATCCCTGCTTCAGCACAGGTGGTTCAATCAGTGACACAGTGGGTTATATATGGGGTGCGCGAGATTTTTTGGGGGGGGGAGGGGGCGCGGGCGGTTGTAGATGTCCTGCGCTCTTCCACAAGGCATTTAAATGAAATGCCGGGGGACCGCACAACGCCTCTGCAACTTCTACTTACCGAGATTCAGCCGGCTTCAGAACGCGCGACCATGGCAACGCGCCGTCAGATGACGTCGCAGTTTCATGTGATGTTACGGTTGCCATGGCAACGTGACGTCAAATTCCGCCGCGGGTCATGTGACGTGGCACGACCCGCTGCGTCATTACGCCGCACTGAGGTAAGGGGGGGGGGCGAGAACGGAGGAGAGCAGGCAGGGGGCGCAGCAAGAAAAGTTTGCGCACCCCTGGTGTCATGAGAGAGAGGATTTGACCCGAGATAAAAGGGGTTACACCCCATTTGGCCACCCTCTACTCTGACCTGGGAAGCAAGGGGTTAACTGGACTGGGGTCCAGTAATGTGTTTTTGCCTTGCTTCAGCCATCCAACTGTTTATTCCCCTGTATAAATGTATTGTTTCTGTGCCAGTGTCTGCACCACATACACACTGGGGCTTAAGGGGTTAATGAGCTACAGTTTAGGAAAATACAAATATGTGTGGTGTCTTTTCAGAAATATCTGGGCTTCAAAAGGCTTGATTGAAGTTGGGTGTGAAAAGTACAGAGCGGGTTTAGTGTACAGTATGTTAATACCTAATTGGCAGACCAAGGGTATATTGCTGGTAGAGACAGCTAGGCCCATGTCTGGAGCATTGGGTGTGAAATCTAGCACCTGTGACAAACGTTCTCTACACACGAGTCCCTGCTTCAAAGGATTTATTGACCAGGGGTTATGGGGGCCAGGGGTGCGGTTACCCAAGGAGATATCAGAATGAGTGACCTTATTAAATATAAGAATATTATGAGGTGTCCTCGGCTGAACGTGCTAAAAGCTACATGTGTGTATTCGTGGGACTGATTCGCACATAAGGATTACAGACACATGATGTCTAGCAGGTACTAAGAGACAGATATTAATATCTCTCTTAATTTTAATATTACACGTTAATATTTAGTCTTTTTGGGAGCGTCATGCGTGCCGGAATGTATCAATATGACTCGCGTGCCAGTAAGTATCACTGAACTGAAGTTATGAAGTTATTTAGATAAGAAAAGCAGTTTTTAAATGTACTTGGGTGGGAGGAGTTTTACTCTGGGGAAAACTGTCAACCTCACCACTGATTTATGAGAGGGGCTGGGTTTAGGTTGTGTTCAATAATTGTATAAGAACCAGGCTCAGCCTATGGCTATTGTCTTTCGTGTGTTTGTGTCATTCTGAGATTGCTGTATGAACTGCTAGTCAAGATTCGTGATTATTTCATAATTCCAACTTTAAGTAAGTGCATATTTTGTCTGTTATTTGTATAATCTCGTGTGTTCACCTTTTTCAAGGAATAAATTATATTTTATCATATCTCAGCCGTGTTCAGTTCAACCCAGTTATATTTTTGGTGTGTATTATTAATAGCCTGTCACAAAGTTACCGTCACAGGCTTTATTAATAAAACTGGTGGCAGCGGCGGGACTGAACTGGACCTGTATTACAGTGTACTGCGGGACCCTGTAATATAGTGGGAACTCGAAGGTAATTGCGAGTTCCTACGGCTAAAGATATTGGAGACACAGTGTACAACATATACCACAAGATATGGCACCTCCTCACTGTTCCCCTACTTGTGAGAAGCATTGCCTCCAGAACCAAAGTGCCGGCCATCCGTGTGACTGGAGCCTGGCACCGAGACCGGAGGAGTGCATCAAGTCGGCGCGGGGACCAGCAGCCGGCAAGGCTGAGAGAGAGGCGGCGATCGGTGAGCACGAAACCCGGCAGGCTGAGCAAAGATCCACAGCTGCAGCCGCTGTAACCACCAAACCGCCCGGAGAGCAGGGAATGGACCCAGCTCCGGGACGGCAGAGACTTGTGGAGGGAGCGGGTGATCGCGGAGACCCCGAGAGTTTTACAGCCGGAGAGGTAACGGCCGTTGCGGCGGCCAGCCCATTTCCCCTGGAAGAGCTTTCACTGTTCTCTGCGTGGGGGGGATGTGGTCCCAGGCTGAGCAGAACAAGCTCCAGAAGCTGGCGTTGTCCCGACCCACTTACCCCCTCCCTGAGCCCGGCGCTCAAGCAACTCCGCCCTGGACTCAGGAGCCTCTTGCGGGGGGTAGTCCACCGGCGGTAGAGACGCTCCGGAATGAGCCCGGCGCTCGAGCAACTCCGCCTTGGACTCAGAAGCCTCTTGCGGGGAGTAGTCCACCGGCGGCGGAGAAGCTCCGGCAGAAGCGGTGGTGTTACCACTGCCACAAAGCGGGCCACAATAAAGCCCAATGCCCGGACCGTGCATGGCCGGGCAAAGAAACCCCTCAGGGCCAGCGCTCACGAGCTGCGGAAGAGATGACCCCGTTAGCGGCGGAGAGCGGCGGCCATCCATCAGATCCCGGCAGCGAACCGGCGGCGGCGGAGAAGAAGCCGCCATTCCGGTATCCTGCCGGCGGAAATTTTATTTGGGGGGAGGGTTGGGGTTTGCGGGAGGTGGGTGTTTCACATTGTTTGGCGGAGTCGGCGATTCCCAGCGATGACCGTAGCCCCACAATCCACGCCGGCGACCCTGCACCAAAGCCGGGTACTGCTGCAGCAGCTATCCAGGGCTCGCCCATAGCGGCGACGGCGGCGGAAGAGCCGCGATTCCGGCAAAGTACCGGAGCCCTTTCTGAGTGGGGGGAGGGACAGGGATTGCGGGAGGGAGTTATTTTACCTGGTTTGGCGGGAGCCGTGTTACTCCACAAAGACCTGGGACCCTTGTCCTGCACCGTTTCACCTGTACCAAGCCCGGGTGCTGTTGCGGCAGTGGCCCGTTGCTGCCCGGCCCAGATGATGCCGGCGGCGGCCACTCCAGTCCCCCTGCAATCTGGACCAACGAAGGCGGCGGTCTCTGCGGGGACCAGCGAGGTAAGCCAAACCAAGTCGCAGACTGACCCTGACTTATTTTTTCCCTTGACTGTACCCTGTTGTTCCCTTATAGGGGTGACCGGGGGGTGGCAGGAGATAGGGGCACCAGGGGAGGGGAAGGAACGGCAGCTTGTAGGGCTGCCAGGCTTCCCCATTACCTTGGCGGAGCATCAAGGGGACTCTCAGTTAAGAGCCCCCCTGTTGCAGCCTTGCTATGGGCTGGAGGTATCCGGGGCAGTGGCACAGTTAGACCACCCCAGGATCACCTACCAGCCAGGAGCTAAGGTGGGTGCATCTGCACCAGCAACCCTGAGCTTATCCCCGGTAATGGGGAGGCAGTGTCAGGGAAATGGCCTCACTCAGGTGTCCCTAGGATCCAGGTTAGGATTAGCTAGGGAGAAGCGGAGTGAGGGAAGGCTGCAGGTAGGTAGCCAGCATCAGATCTCAGTGGGAGAAGAAGGGCTAGTGGTAGCCGGGGAGGGAAAGCAGCAGGTATGGCAGATAGAGTTCCCCATTACCCTGGCAGAGCCTCAGGGGGTTTCTCAGATCAGCAACCCCCTGTTGCAGCCTGGCTATGGGCTGGGGGTATCATGGGCAGTGGCAAGCTTGTGCCACCCCAGGGATACCTGCCAGCCGAGAGCTAAGGCGGTTGCATCTGGAGAGGTGCCCCTGAGCTCATCCCTGGTAAGGGGGAGACAAGGTCAGGGAGGTAGGTGCACTCAGGTAGTACCAGTGTCTGGGTTAGGATTGCCCAGGGGGGAGAGGAGTGCAGGTGGGCTGCAGGGAGGTAAGCAGCAGGAGTCATCAGCAGGGGCTGAGGTGCTGGGCCTAGGGGAGGCTAGGCAGGGAGACACTGTGGAGCAGGGGGAGATAGGAGGTCAGTGGGGTGTCAGGCAGCTGGCAGAAGCTAGGGATGAGCTAGGTAGGCAGGACGTCCCTTGTTCTGACTTGCCAGGAGTGACCCCCCTGACAGATCCCCCAGGGTTCCCAGAGGTAGGGCTGTGGGTAGGTAGGCAGCCAGGAGCAGTATGGATGCAGGTGGTTGGAAGGGAGCAATGGTTGCAGGAACACCCCAAAAAATAAAATACAAAAAAGATGATTGTGCAGTATATTGTGATAATATGGACAATGAAATATCTTGGCTCTATAGATTGCCTACTTACAACAAGTAGGTATAAAAACAGCGTATGACAAGACAACCTCTCAGCATACATAGACACCTTTCTGCAAAGCTATGTGAAAACACTGAAATCTTACCTCAAAGATACGACGGAAATACTCCTTCTATTGGATAATTTAGAATGGACGGAAGATTTTATTATGGCTACTATAGACGTAACATCTTTATATACTTCCATTAGACATAATCTGGGCTGTGAGGCTGTCAAACATTTTCTGAGCCAGGACTCAGAACTAAATGAGATACAAATACAGTTTATTATTGACGCTATTCTGTTTATATTGGAGAAAAACTTTTTTCTTTTTGAGGATGTGTTCTATATCCAGAAATGTGGCACCGCCATGGGAACAAGGTTTGCCCCCAGCTACGCCAATCTCTTCATGGGATACTGGGAGGAAAAGAACATCTGGCCCGGTGGCGTGCTGGGGGCCGGCATTGTCCTATGGCGGCGCTACATTGACGACATCATCCTTATTTGGCAAGGTGAGCAAAGGGAGTTAGATGCTTTTCTTGCCAATATGAATATCAATACCTCCAACCTCAACCTTACATCTGTAACTAATAAAACATCCCTAAACTTTTTAGACCTCACCATTTATATAGAGGAAGGCCTCTTAAAAACAAAATCGTTCTTCAAAACTGTAGACAGCAACAATTACATTCTCCGTTCAAGCTGCCACCATCACCGATGGATGGACAATGTTCCATACAACCAATATAGGAGAATGCGCAGGAATTGCACAGATGAAATTATTTTTGAGGAGCAATGTAAAGTTTTGGAATCACGTTTCATTGAGAAAAAGTATAATGGAGCAATGTTGGATACTGCCCTTATCAAAGCAAAAAGTCTTGATAGAAAGGAGCTGATTAGGCCTAAAAATAAATCTGTAATTGAAAACAATAACTTTGATACTGCTTTTCTAACTACCTTTAACAGAGAATCAAAAAACATTTGTAAAATAATACGCAAGCACTGGCATATTCTGCGAAACGACGAAATCCTAAAGGACAGCATCCCAGAGCACCCAAAAATAATCTTTAAGAAAGCACAAAACCTAAAAAATATTATTGCACCCAGTGCCATAAAGAGATCTGATGGCGATAAAAAAGGATGGCTTCAAAAACTTGAGGTTTTTTTTGGGTGCTCAATATGCAAAGCATGCGAATACAAACAGACAGACAAAAAGAACTTTAAGGGTAACAACAGGAAGGAAATCTTTGGTATTAAACAATATATGAATTGCCACACAGAGTATGTGATTTATTTATTAGAATGTCCCTGTGGGCTACAGTACGTGGGAAAAACTAAAAGAGCAATAAAAACACGTATTTTAGAACACCTGAGTAATATTCGTAGAGGGGTTTTAACCCATAGTGTTACTAAACATTTTGCATTGTTTCATAACTCTAGTACCAAGGGTCTAAAATTCACGGGCATAGAAAACGTGTTACAACATTGGAGAGGTCACAGCAGAGATATTGACCTAAGCAAACGTGAAATGTTTTGGATTTACAAATTAAACACCTTAATACCATATGGTCTGAATGCAGACTTTGAAATAACACCATTTCTAACATAGTTATATTAATTCCAACTCCTGTCATATCACCACTGCTGTGCCCTCTCTAGTGCTCTGTCCCCTTCTCTCAATCATCACTCCCCCCCTTCCCTTGCCCTCTCCCCCCCCTCCCACCCTTTGACATCTCATCATGATGTTTGATGCTAATAATTGTTATGTTACTGATTGATCTTTATTTCTCTCTCCCTTCTCTCCCCGTCCTCATTATGAGCTACACAGTGTTCTACTGTATATTTTATCTATTATATGTTTTTAGGACCTAAGGGTATCTTTTTATTAAGTTTTTTAACATTAAAGTTCAGTCTAGGTGGGGTTTTTTTGGACACAGAGTCATGTACCTTTAATAGGAGGACCTGTGTGTAATTAAGTTTTTAATTGAATGATTGTCTTCATTATTTAAACCATACACCCACTGGGGGTATTAACTTGCTCCTGAGGAAGCTGTGGTCTAACACAGCGAAACGCGTTGAGCTGACTCCTGCAGCGTGCACAGCTGCCTAGAAGGTGAAGGTGCCGAGCCTGCGGTTCCTTTGCTGTTTGCCAGCCCCTGTGTGTCCCGGATCGGAAGCCGTCACCCTTGCGCCGGAAGTGACGTCAGACGCCATTCACCGCGATCCGACGAGGATCACCAGGAGCTACAACAGCCAGAGGCTCTTCAACAGACGCTCGTTATACCTCTAAAGTAAACGCTACGTGTACATTTTACATGTACTTATTGTAAGTACATTTCTTACTCCGTTTTTACCATAAACTGTTTTGTTCGATCTGCACCATGGTCTTTCCCTGTTTTTCCTGTGGCATCCGTACCTGAGTGAGATCTACTTCACCTCAAGTCTTTTGGGATCCTGTCATTGCGGCCTGCTTTATACCATCTGGTCTTGTCATACGCTGTTTTTATACCTACTTGTTGTAAGTAGGCAATCTATAGAGCCAAGATACTTCATTGTCCATATTATCACAATATACTGCACAATCATCTTTTTTGTATTTTATTTTTTGGGGTGTTCCTGCAACCATTGCTCCCTTCCAACCACCTGCATCCATTCTATTTGAGGGGAATCTGTACATATTCCCCATAGGAAGGTTGAGAAATCGTTTTAGTTACACTTCTTTTTTATGTGAATTTATCACCTTATCACTGCACTTTTTTCTAGCGCCGGTCTAAATCATTTGGTTTCATCAGCCAGGAGCAGTAGCCAGGGCTAGGGGGGTACAGAGGGTTCTGTCCCCAGGGCAGCCAAGGTTAGCTATAGAGGGTAAGGGCAGCATAGTGGAGGGGGGAGGAGTGATGCTGGCCCTAGCAGCAGTGGTGGTAGCCGGTGCTTGTTTCCTGGCCTTCAGTTTTGAGAGGGCAGGGGCAAAGCACCTGGGTACCAGGGACCCCAGTACAGGATACTGGGAGATTGCCTTGTCCCAGGGGACACAGGAGAGGGTAGGAGTCAGCACCCCAGGTGGTTTCTGGATTCCAGAAGTGATGCCACTCGGGGTGGGAACTGCCCTAGAGCCAGGGAGGAGAGACAAGGGTATAGCAGAGCAGCTACAGGTGGGCACAGGGCCAGGGCAGGTAGGGTCCCTACAGGATAGTGACATAGCTCTTTCCCAGACTTGGTTGACAGGAAAGCGACGGCCTGTGCTTGATAGCTGGTCTCTCGCTGGTGCAGAGACATGCCAGCCTCTGGGCAGTATGCAGCCTGGTCTGCAGAGGTGCCCCTTCACCATGGACTTGGTTGACCAGGCACTGGGTGGGGGGCAGAGGGAGGCAAAGGAAAATGCCCGGCGGCCACGGTGGAGCCCTGCTCAGCAGGATCTGGACTTCACTGTCCACTGTGGCCAGGACAATGTACTGGACAATGCCGGAGGACAAGTTTGCCAGGCCAATCCCTCAGGACTTATTGAGTGCTTCAATGATGAAAGTGGTGTCCCAGTGCTAGGGGAGGCAGCTGGGGCACAAGGCACCCATTGAGCAGGGGAGGTGTCATGAGAGAGAGGATTTGGCCCGGGATAAAAGGGGTTACACCCCATTTGGCCACCCTCTACTCTCACCTGGGAAGCAAGGGGTTAACTGGACTGGGGTCCAGTAATGTGTTTTTGCCTTGCTTCAGCCATCCAACTGTTTATTCCCCTGTATAAATGTATTGTTTCTGTGCCAGTGTCTGCAGCACACACACACTGGGGCTTAAGGGGTTAATGAGCTACAGTTTAGGAAAATACAAATATGTGTGGTGTCTTTTCAGAAATATCTGGGCTTCAAAAGGCTTGATAGAAGTTGGGTGTGAAAAGTACAGAGGGGGTTTAGTGTACAGTATGTTAATACCTAATTGGCAGACCAAGGGTATATTGCTGGTAGAGACAGCTAGGCCCATGTCTGGTTCATTGGGTGTGAAATCTAGCACCTGTGACAAATGTTCTCTACACACGAGTCCCTGCTTCAAAGGATTTATTGACCAGGGGTTATGGGGGCCAGGGGTGCGGTTACCCAAGGAGATATCAGAATGAGTGACCTTATTAAATATAAGAATATTATGAGGTGTCCTCGGCTGAACGTGCTAAAAGCTACATGTGTGTATTCGTGGGACTGATTCGCACATAAGGATTATAGACGCATGATGTCTAGCAGGTACTAAGAGACAGATATTAATAGCTCTCTTAATTTTAATATTACACGTTAATATTTAGTCTTTTTGGGAGCGTCATGCGTGCCGGAATGTATTAATATGTCTCGCGTGCCAGTAAGTATCACTGAACTGTAGTTATGAAGTTATTTAGATAGGAAAAGCAGTTTTTAAACGTCCTTGGGTGGGGGGAGTTTTACTCTGGGGAAAACTGTCAACCTCACCACTGATTTATGAGAGGGGCTGGGTTTAGGTTGTGTTCAATGGAAAATAATTGTATAAGAACCAGGCTCAGCCTATGGCTATTGTCTTTCATGTCTTTGTGTCATTCTGAGATTGCTGTATGAACTGCTAGTCAAGATTCGTGATTATTTCATAATTCCAATTTTAAGTAAGTGCATATTTTGTCTGTTATTTGTATATCTCGTGTGTTCACCTTTTTCAAGGAATAAATTATATTTTATCATATCTCAGCCGTGTTCAGTTCAACCCAGGTATATTTTTGGTGTATTATTATAGCCTGTCACAAAGTTACCGTCATAACTGGGTTACATGATATAGAGATGTATTTGAGGCAAAGCAGGGGACCGTGATTTCAAATAAAACACTGCCTGGATGACTTTAACAGGAGTTTCTTTTTGCTAATATACTGGCCTGGGCAAACATTTGGTAGCTTTAGGTATTTCTGAAGCTTGCTGTCTTTTGCGAAGAGCTTACAATCTAAGTTCTCTAGCACAGCACAGGCACTGATGGTTACTTGTGCAGCACTAAAGTGTTTTATTCTTTGTTTTTTTGTCTAGCTACAAATAAAAATATCACTTCTGAGCACATTCTCATGTCTCAGACAGGTCTGCAACCCCGCCTTTCCCCATTGCAGTGCTTTCACTGCAGCCAGGGATTCTGGGTAATGACATGCAAATGGGCACGCACAGTGTGTCACTCGGATCAATGTGTCAATATGGATCCCTATAAGCTTACGCCTGCCGCATTTCACAGCTTTTCAGCACAGCTTGGGTTAAAGAAGTGCATAGCCAGCAACCCCACTCACAGACAGCTGTTTCAATCTTTTGGGTCTCATCAGTGTGAGGCTGGTAGTGGCTACAACTACAAAATAAGTTATGGCGAGTCAAAAAAGTGACAAGTCATTCCATGCTGGCATGCAGGGTCACCGACATGGGGCGAGAGCTAGGACAAGTGTCCCAGGCCCAGTGGCTGTAGGGGGCCTAGCCAGCAGAAGGCCTCTGGTTGCCACCTCTAAGGTTGCCAGGTGGCTTCTCCAGAAATACTGGTGTAGCCCTGGTACGTTTTGGGCTATTATTCTGTCCTCCTCCTGGCAGTAATCCCTAGTAAGGGTAGGTTGCCAGGAGTAATCATGGGTTTTCCCCACGCAGTGCAGTGAGTCAGAGAAGGTAGTATCATCAGGCCTTGTGTCCAATCAGAGGCACAGGGGTGGTGCCTACTGGATCTGTACTTTATGCATTGTACTTCCTGATTTAGTCAATCTGCCTCTACAGTGATAGAGGCTGGTTTACCCCAACCAAACTGTCAGGGCTCAGGCAATTTGAGGCCCTCCCTTAGGGGTGCGGAGGGAAACCGTTTCCTCATATCCCAGAAGGGGATACGGGAAGAGCAAGGACTGCTCCTGGTGCCCTTTGGCTGGGAGTGGATCCAGTGACATCCTGAGGGTGGACACCCTACAAGCTACTAATCAACTTGGCTGCTGAGTACAGAAAGACAATAAAGAATCCTGTGTTTTATTATACCTCCTGCCTGAGAGTGAATCAGGATGAAGGAAGCTGCCCTGCCTCCTATAAGCCCTCCCACCCAAGATAGTCAAGTCACTACTCTATGTCCAGAGAGGTAATACCGGGCCCATATATATCCCGTATTACCTCTAATTTTTTACTGGACAGAGTGTTCAAATACAGGACAGTCCGGTACAATACTGGACACCTGGCAACCCTAGGCCCACCACCAGGCCCCCGGCTCTCCCCAGTTGCTGCCTCCTCTTCCCACGCTGGGCCTGCCTCTTCCACCAGTTCGGGCCAGAAGCTGGGCCTCACTTCCAGGTGCGCCCAGCTTCCAGCACGGGAGAGAGACCCGACGTGGGAAGAGGAGGCAGCAGCTGGGGAGAGCAGGGAAGCAGGGCCCAGCGGCAGGGTTGCCACCACTCCGAGTTTCACCCGGAGACTACGGGTTTTGGCTTCATATCTCCGGACTTCGGGTTTACCTGGTAAACCTCCGGGTGGCGGAAACCCTGGGCAGGCAGGCGGCGCAGACAAGGCATGCTCCGGTATCTTCCCCCTGAAACTGTACTCAATATGGTCGCATGGCGTCTAATTGTACCGCGTTGCCATGTCAACGGAAACGCAATGTGACGTAACCGCGTCATATGACGGCCGATGACATGACAATGCAAACGCCACATGACGTCACAACGTCACGCAGTGCCGTCAGGTGACGCCTAGGCGCCCCATTGCTATGGCAACTTGACGCCGTATGACGTCACGTTGTGTTCCATTGGCATAGCAACACGGCGCCATGTGACACCACGTGGCCATATTGAGAAAAGTTGCAGAGGGAAGATGACACTGATAGGTAAGACCAGTCGGGGAAAAAAATTCTCCGGGTTAGCCTTCAGTAGAAAGTGGCAACCCTGCCCATCGGCAACCAGAGGCCGGGCCTCTGGTTGCCACAGCTCTCAGCTGCTCCCTGCTGCTCCCGCCAGAAGCTCGATGCACCCTGAAATCCAGCCCAGCTTCCAGCATGCACCAGTGGGAGAGGCAAGCCCTGCGTGGGAAGAGGCGGCAGCAGCTGTGGAGAGCCAGGGCGCGGCAGTAACCAGAGGTAAGCGGGAATTATATTTGTGGGGTGGGGGGGGCTCGGAATTATATTTGTGGGGGGAGTGGTGTTTGTATCTGGGGGGTTGTTTGCATCAAGGGCAGTGTCTGTATTTGGGTGGCTAGTTTTGAATTGGGAGGGGGTATTGTGTGTGTATTAGAGGGGGGTTGTATGGGCTTTGTATGTCTGGCCAGGGGAGAATTGAGTGATGGCAGAGGGGGGAGAGTGAGTGACAGAGGGGGGAGAGAAATACAGGTTAAAGGGGAGGGCTCGCAAAGTCGCCAACATGGGAGGGGGTGGGGGCGCAACACCAACACAGGGAGGTGCGCGCCACGCCAACATGCGGGGGGGGGGGGGCGGCAGGGCGAAGCTCTAGTCATGGACCCCGGGAAATCTGTCGGCGGCCATGTTGGTATCAGTGTATTGAACCGGAGACCCCTGCACGTAAAACACTGGACGTGACCCCTCACCAGCACCTAACACTGAGCTTTCCTTCTGCTAAATCTTCGTCAACAACATTGGAGCACCAGGTAAATCAGCTGCGGAGTTACTTATTTACGCAGCAAATACCTGTGTGTGTGCATTTTACAACCGCTCTGGGTATTTCATTAATTCCCTAACAGCCGGTAGGTAACCTCACTTTGCCCACGTCAGTGAGATCTGCTGAGTCTTGGCATACAGCAGTCTGTGTGTGGGAATAAGAGCACAGACACACAGAGCGTATAATATACCAAAGTCAGCTCTCAGGTTACCTATTACTGGAGATGAGCCCTTCACCCCAGTGTTCAGCTTCTAACATTGTTTTGAGTTCTGATTTTGCCTAAAGTTCCTTGGTTTTAGATTATAGGGAAAATGTACATTTTATGAACAAATACATAACACCATGTAATTTGGAGCTGTTTAAATATTTGTTAGGAAATTCATCAAGCGCCGATTCAAGTTAGCGCACCCAATACAGTATTACCTCCCATGCAGGTCAATGGGAGTCAACGTCGGACTGCGTGCGCTACACGTGCTGGCGCTATATGACCCCCCCCCCCAGATGTCATTTGCAAACTAGCTAGCAAAAATAATCATATTAAAGCAGCAGTCCAAGCTGCCATTTCCCCCCTCCCACCCCTTTAATATGTGCATCAATACAATCCACACAATGATAAGTAATAAGCTAAATTGCCGATCGATCCGTTCTCCTGTGATCGGCGAAGATTTGGCTCGGGGGTTCACTAAATGACGGCAGAGGCGTATTCTGCAGTCAGTGGGATGCATATTAAAGCTGCAGAGCAAGCAATTCCCAACATGTGTTTTTTTTTTCATAAATCAGTTCTGGTACTATGAGAAAATACTTGTAGCATTATAATGCAACAAGCATTTTTTGTTTCTATAGCAACCATTTACAAAGTCACATCCCCTTCCTCTTCTGAAACAGGCTCTGGCACACCCCTTTTTGAGGCTTGCCCTCTCCCTAGCATTGCACCAATTGTATCTAGTGACTGACTGGTCACATGATTTTCCCCACAGAACTTTGCATCTTTGGTCCTCTTCTGCTGCACAGCCAGCCATGTAGTGAGCTCCCGAGCCAAATCTTCGCCGATTGATCACAGGATAACGGTTCGATCGGCAACTTAGATAATAACTTATCATTGTGTGGATTGTATTGATGCACATGTTAAAGGGATTTTTTTTTTAATATGACAAAGTTCAGTGGGGAAGATCATGTGACCAGACAGTCACTAGATACAATTGGTGCACTGCTAGAGAGAGGGCAGGGCTCAAAAAGGGGTGTGCCAGAGCCTGTTTCAGAAGAGGAAGGGGATGCGACTTTGTAAATGGTTGCTATAGAAACAAAAAAAGGCTTGTAACATTATAATACATAAAAAAATGTAATTCAGAGTTGTTTAAAAAAATGCTACAAGTATTTTCTCATAGTATGGAACTGATTTATTTAAAAAAACACACACACGTAGGATATTGCTTGGTCTGCAGCTTTAAATGATAATATGCTCTATGTCCAAGTTGGTTTCCAAGTCCGTTAATGAAGAGGATAAGGTAAAACACAGACAACACAAGACTGGTTACAAGGAGAAGAACATTTAGAAAGATTATTCAAATAATCATGGATGTTATGTTGGAGATGGAGTTTGGGTGACCAGATGTCCCGGTTTAGCCAGGACAGTCCCGGTTTTTAGGCCTTTGTCCAGACTTTTCTGGCCACTGTCTCGTTTTTTTATCAGCGCCAGCTGTTCATGCGCGGCTGGCTTGCTCTGGAAGTTGTGTCCAGCTGCTAGGCCTCCTCCTCCCCCTGCAGGTGCACACCTCCTCCTCCTGCAGGTGCATGCCTCCTCCCCCTGCAGGTGCACGCCTCCTCCTGCAGGTGCACGCCTCCTCCCCCTGCAGGTTCGCGCCCACTCCCCTGCTGATGCGCGCCTCCTCCTCCCGCTGATGCGCGCCTCCTCCCCCCGCTGATGCGCGTCAGAAGAAGGCCCAGGAGGGCACGCAGCAGTGAAGGCTCCACCAAGGTAAGGAGTGGGTCTATTGTGACGGAGGGGGGTTATTGTGGGGGTGGGGAGCTAGTGTGGGTCTATTGTGGGGAAGGAGGGCTGGTGTAGGGCTATTGTGGGGACGGGGGGCTAATGTGGGGTAAGGGGGGCTGGTGTTGGTATATTGTGGGGGCGGGGGCGGGGGCTTATATTGGGCAGGAGGGTATTGTGGGGGTGTGGGGAAGGGAGGCTTATGTGAGATAGGGAAGTATTGTGGGGGAGAGGGGTATTATGGGGGTGTTGTGGAGGTATTTTGTATGTGTGTATTGTGGGGGAGGGGAGGGGCAAGCCAAGAAATGCATAACCAATAACCCTACTCATCAGTGTGAGATTAGTTAATAGCTTTTCAATGTGAATCTGGTAGTGGCTACAATTAGACACAAAATAAGTTTTTGTGGGTAGGGGATGTATTGTGTGTGTGTATATAGTGGGGGAGAGAGAGCAAGAGGTGGGGGACGGAGGAAGAGTGAGGGGGGAGAGAGAGACCGAGAGGGGGGGCAGTCTATTCCGCCCCCCCCCCCCATCCCTCCCTCTCTCTCTCAGGGCCACTTACCGGATTCTGTTTCCTCTTCTCTAGAGACTTCTCTGGATGGGGAGAGGGGGAGAAAGAGAGAGAGAGAGAAAGAGAGGGGATGGTGAGAAAGAGAGAGAATGGATGGAGGGGAGAGAGAGGTAATGGGTAATGGGTGGAGAGAGAGGGGGTGGAGGGGAAAGAGAGTGGATTGGGGGGAAGAAAGGGGATGGGGTAGAAACAGTGTTCTGGCCCAGGCTCACTGTAGCTAATGAGTAGGATCAGGCAGTTAAACTCGTTCCCTTTAAATACACACAGAGTTCTATTTTCTGTAACTTTATTGGAGGGGGTATACAGAAAGCATATAATAACTTGGAGGTAGAACTTGTGAGAGGAAGGTGAAAAAGCAATGCTTTGTTCTTGGGAAACAGTGAGAGGGGTAGCTACTCACAAGGCTGCTGGCTAGAAAAGGAAGTGTGCTTGCCTGTGCAAGCAGGAACAAGGCAGGGGCTGCACCAAATAGCAGGGGGAGGAGGGAAAGCCCAAGTCACAGAGGAGTAAAGGGGAGTAGCCAAGGCAACAGACTCAGAAACCAGGGAAGGGAGTTACATAAAAGGAAATATTGAGGAGTAACAGCAGTCACATAACAGGGAGAATAAAACAGGGGCCAGAACAGAAAGAGAGGGGATGGGGCAGAGAGGGGAGGAATGGAGAGAGAGAAAGTGTATGCGTAGGTTATAGAGACGGTTTCTAAAAAAAAAAACCCTGGTGCGGCCCGAGTCTTGCAGTCGGACTTAAGAATTGCCCCCCAAGCTATTCTGAGTTTGACGGGCCTATTCTACATACTTTAATGCCGTAATAAAGGTATTCGACTTATCAGTTCTTACGAAATTGGCTAGTAATCTTCCAGCTTTACCACCTTGCTCTTTTTATATTGCTTTTTGTAAAGGTCTGAGTGTGCAGGAAACTGCTTCAACTCCCTTTTCTGTTTGCAGATTGAACCCTACTCTCATCTGGGGGTTTGCTTTTGTGCTTGGCGTAAGCTTCACAAAGTGCTGTATTCATCTTTACAAAGTGTGCTTTAGAGGATTTTATTTTGTAAGCCACTGTAGAAATAATGAATCTTCTGGGATTTGTGTTAGCCGCATCCCAAAATAAAAATGGGTCGGATTTGTGTAAGCTCGTTATCCGTTTCAAAATGAATCCATGTTGTCTCCAACTGTGCTTTAAATTCGCTATCATAACCATAATGTTTGGGTATTTCCAGTGTTTAGTTCTGCGTGGATTAGGATTAAGAGTGGGTTGCCAGGTGTCCGGTATTGAACTGGACTGTCCTGTATTTGGACACTGTCCAGTAAAAAATAAGAGGTAATACTGGACATGTATTTGTCCGGTTTTACCTCCCTGGACATAGTAATCTGACCGGCCCGGGGGGAGGGGGGGCGTGGGTTTTCCCCGGGCAGGGAGAGAGCAGGGCTGTTTCTAGGTGGCTGGGCAGCCTCCTCCATCCTGATTGGCTGCTCTGGGTAATGCAGCCCATCAGGAGAAGCTGTCAGGAGGCTGGGGCCAAGGAGAGGAGGAAACAGCATGGAGTGGTGAGAGGTGTGTGTTTGTCTCTCGAGCGCGTCGCACCTTTCACTATTGTGTCCTGCATTTTTGGAGAAGCCATCTGGCAACCCTAATTGAGACTGATATCTGCCCATACCGGAGCGTGGCCACAAGGCATTATATTTTATTATATTTTTATATTTTCTATTTCGATCTGGACAGTTTACTCAATCAGTGCATTGGAGAATAAAAATAAATCTATTCTAGACATCGAGCAGTGGGACTTGGAACTGCATGTAAAGTCATGTATATCAGGAAGTGTGAATTTTCATGGCTCTGTTAAAATTAGTTGTATTTTGATTCAGCCAATAATGTTAGGAATTGTATTTTTTTGAGGAGCCTCTTTTCACCCCTTCAGACCCCGACCTTCTACCAAGCAGACAATTCTCTACAACAAGCGTGCTCAAGCACCCACCCCCCAACTGGTCAGGTTTTCAGGATATCCCTGCAAAGGTGGCTCAATCAGTTACAGCTTCAGCACAGGTGGCTCAACAATTAGTCACTGCTTCAGCACAGGTGACTCAATCAGCCCTGCTTCCGCACAGGTGGCTCAATCAGTCCCTGATTCAGCAGAAGTGGCTCAATCGGTCCCCACTTCAGCACAGGTGGCTCAATCAGTCCCTGCTTCAGAACAATTCGTTTATAATCACTACTTTAAAGGTTGTTCTGGCCGGGTTAAAGCACAGAAATTAATTTATGTCTCTTGGTTGCCCTCTGCTGGTTGAACGGCTTCACCACAGCTTGCACTCAAGTTTTGCAACTTTTTGCAAAATAACATCCGAATTCCTGGCACTACAATACTAACCTAGGACACTTATATTTTTAAAATCTTAAATCTTCTAGAAAAAAAAAAGGATTCTCACACAAACACACTCACTCAGTTAAGCTCATGTAAATATATACGTTATAAGTGTTATAAATGCTTGCAAAATGTGAAATACAGGTGGTCCTCCGTTTTCCATCGAACGGCTTATCCGGTGCCGCATAGTGCAGTCCGCTGGATGCATTATCTGATGTCGGAACCACTTACCCGACGCTCACTGCAGCAGATTAACATGGACTCGCAATCCGATGGTCCGTTATCCAACGGCGGTTTGCGGGACGCATTCCGGCAGATAAGCGAGGACCGGCTGTGTGGTCATTTTTAAGTATTTAAACGTATGTAAAATAACATTGCAACAAGTTTCTGGCTCTTCCACTCCTAAATGTTTTCTGATGTGGCCCCTTTAGAGAACTAGTTGAGAAGACTTGCAACTGGTCTCCGGAGCTGAACTGCCTTAAATTCAGCTCGAGGGACCCACTAGTTCTCAGCGGGGTGATGATGATGTGACTGCCCTCACTTATGAGGGAATAGCCAATAATCAGGGAGGACATGGCAAGCAGAGGATTCTGGGAGAGGAAATAGCAGCTAGTGTCACTGATACAGCGTCAATCCTTAAACTTACAATTGTTTATGTCTGTAGAGTGTGAGATTTAATCACATTTGGGCCTTCCAAGCCCAGCTGTGAGGAGTACCCCACAAAATATGGGATACACAGTATCTTCTCCTTTCATTATACATTAGTTTGCACTTCCAAGGAGTGAAATAGCTGTGAGCCACCTGCCAATCGCAGGCCAATTTTAGTCATTCGCAGCCCAAAGGAATGGCTCAGTGATTAAAGGCACTGACTGATAACAACGACACCGAGCTTGAATCAGGGTGTCAGCCCCTTGTGATTTGGGGCAAATCAGTTTATCTCCCTGTGCCTCAGGCACCAAAAACATAGTTTGTAAGCTCATCACGTGTGGGAAAGTGTCTGTAAAACACCTATGTGCGGTGCACTATACTGTAATTGTGAAGTGCTTTGTGTCCCATTGGGAGAATAGGAACCAACAGGAACTCCTCCCACCGGAGGAAGATACGATGCACCGCCGTAGTGAAGAATCAGATGAAGGCTGGTATGGTGACTAAAAAAACTTTATTGCAGAGAAGTGTGGTACTGACGGATCCTCTGACGCGTTTCAGCCCAGCAGGCCTTTGTCAAAGGCAAACACACACTTTATAGTACTACAATGTAGGGCTCCTACAAAAACTCTCACAGATAGGGCTGCCGACTGGGGGGGCACAGCTGGGACTCCTGTCCCGGGTCCGGACACCTTGCAGGCAAACCCTGCAAAGTCGGCCTCCTCGAAGGTGTTGCAAGAGGGGGCCTGCTGGAAGCTGTCCTCGGAGGCAGCGGCGCCCCTAGGCACTTAGCGGTGGCGGCCGCCTCCTTCTCCTTCTGAATCGCAGCATCAAATGACGCTGTGGACGTCACCATCGTGACGGTGTCACGTTTCCATGGTATCGCGACGTCATGACATAATTTGACGCTGCGAAAGGAGGGCGGCAGCAAGGAGGTGGCCACCACAGCTAAGTGCCTTTCCGTTAAACCCGGTTGACACGAGAGCACACCAAATATACATGGGGGCGGACATTTTTGCCGCCCTAGAACCAGGCCTAACGGGAAATCCGCCACTGCTTGGAGGTGCCTGTCAAGACAGCATGCTGTAAGCCGGTAAGAGGACGGTTCTCCTTACAGGCATCTCCAGCAGGCAGCTCTGCAGGCCTCTAACAGGCCCCCTCAATCCTCCAGAACAGTGGGTACGCTCGGCGCTTCTCTTCCTATCTCCCCCTTTCCTCCCTCTCTTGCTATCTCCCCCTTTCCTCCCTCTCTTGCTATCTCCCCCTTTCCTCCCTCTCTTCTTCGCCCCTCTCTCCTACCCCATCTATCTCTCTCCATCCCCCCTCTTTCTCCTTCCCCTCCTCTCTCCTTCCCCCTCTCTCTGTTTCATCCCGCACCCTCTCCTCTCCCCCCCCTCCAGCAGCTGGTGTCTCTCCTGTGTGCTTGTGTTTGACACACCTGGCTGCAGAGGCGTATTGGGCCGTTTGGACACAGTGCAAATGCCCGGTGGGTCCACGGGCCGGTGCTGCCTTCCCTATTAAACGTTTCCATGGGCACTTGCCCCGGTGAGCCAGTGGTGAACTTTGCACCGCGGTTACAGAGACCCTGCGCTCTTCCCCACAACAATGTACCGGATTGCCGAGGTAGAAATCAGGGCTTCTGTAAGACTTACCGGAGCAGCTCTCCTCCATCGATGTCGTCACATCATTTGACGCTGCATCATCATGGCGACGCGTTGCCATGACAATGCGCCGTCACGTGACGCAGCGATGTCATGGGAGGAGTAAGTGAAATGCCCGGTCAACATTTTCATCCTCATTTTCACCTCCAACCCACCCCTGCCTGGCTGTGAGAATGCAGGTAGGGGAGAGGGTAGCATTAATAATTACAATTCTATGTATTCATTTTATTTTGTGATGTACACCTTTTCTATGTTTTTATCTTGTTGTATTTGAAGTGTTATATTTGTATTTATGTTTAAACATATTTGATTTACCGGTATATGTAAATAATAAGACTCCGTGATTTCCCACAATAGTGAGTGTGGGGGTGGTGCTTACTGAAAGGTATAACAAGCGACCACAGTCCTCACTGCTCAGTGACGTTCTGGGCCTTGTTGAGTTCAGACCTATCTGTGGGACTCGGCTCTGCTGCCTGTAATTGGAAGATTTTGTTTTTCTCCTGTATCCTTTGTTTTGAGTGGAATTCATTACCCGTGGAGACTGATGGCAGATACAATAAATATCTTCAAAATAAAGTTGGACATCTTTTTAGAAAAGAAAGGTACACAGGGATATACCAAATAAGTAAACATGGGAAGGATGTTCATCCAGGGAGTAATCTGATTGCCAATTATTGGAGTCAGGAAGGAATTTATCCCCCCCCCCCCCCTCCTTATGAGATATTAGATATTTCACTGAGACTCTTTGTTTGCCTTCCTCTGGATCAATATACTGTTAGATTAGTTATCCTATATCCCTACTATCATCTAAATTTAGCACAGGTTGAACTTGATGGACATGTGTCTTTTTAACCTCATCTACTATGTAACTGAGTGAAGAATACATTCTTTATTTCATTTAATTATAAAGAAGAAAAAATCGAAACCTTTCTATTGAACCCTCTTGTAGTTCCTGTTCACGCAAAGCTGTTTTGGGATGGTCTGTGCCCTGCACCTCTCTGGGCTCCCCCTCACTCCCTCTTTGCACACCTTTTGTGTAGCCCTGTGTGGGTATGGTTTTATTCTAAAGGGAATTTCGGAGGAGTTGGCAACAATGCAGAATACAAGATCACACGTCCAAACTGGAGCAGGTGACATGGTGATCAGATAGCAGTTTGAAAGGTCTGTGTGGGTCAGTGACACCCAGCGACACATCTACAAATCAACAGCTGTCCTGCTCCCATAGCCAGAGATGCCTTGTTAGCCAATAAGATCTGACAGCTGCTGAGCCCGCGACACACTGGGACATCTCGCCGCCGCAATTCAGCCGCCAAGTACAGTAAGGGGGGGAAAGGGGTTAACTTGGGGGCTCATTGGGATAAGGGGTTAAGCTCATAGTGGGTTTTAGGGGTAAGGTTAGGGGGTTACGGTATACATTACCTTGGGGCAAGAACAGACGGCAGTAAAATATAGCGGCGCCAAAATGTCTGAGATACCCAACACATTACACTGACCCCAAGCAGCGGAAAATATAGGAATATCAAAGGACCACATGGCTTATAAAGAACATCAAAAATAGACACATTCCATGTGGGGGAAAGCTCTGCACCCAAAGCTACAAACCAAAATCATTCTAAAATGGGAATTGTAAAAAATAAATAAAAAAAAGGGAGTTATTGCCATTAATAAAATGAACAAGCGCTTCCTTCTACCTTCCGTGATCATGTATTGTAGGTTGATTTTAAATTAAAAAAAGGTTTTATAAAAGGGGTAGGGGCCTCGAGCAGTTCTCATGGGGCAAACAGAACCCAGGAAAGCGGCCAACACCCGAATGCAACCACAGGGGAAACCGCTCAGGTCTCTTTCTGCAAAGTGCAGATAGACTCAAAAAGTAAAAAAATATCCCAGAACGCTTTCATCGGGTCGTGGAAGGTCCAGGGACGGACCCGAAACGTGTATACTCTCCGCTTGTTCACAAACAGAACACAGGATTCGGGAGTAACGCGTCATGGAATATTAATGTCTTCTATGTAAACTCTTTATATTTATAAGGGACCTGAACATTTTTTCCCCCACAATATATTTTACTAGACCAATTGGCGTTTCATACATGTGAGGTCTGTACGCCGTAGGCTGCGATAGTAGTGAGTGCGACGGCGCGTGCAATTTCACGCGCTGCGCGAACAGAGTGCGGCAGCGGATCCGGGCCGACCATAGTGCGCGTGCGATGTAGAGCGGCAGATTTAGAATACAAAATGTTGTCTTTTGAGTGACGGCTGCGTCGTCACGCGAGCGGTTCAGCCTCCATCTAAATGTGTGACAGGCGCGCGCAACGCCATGCGCTCCATCGCATGCGCCTAATATAAACGCAGCCTTACAGGTCTCCTGCTGTGCGCACGCGACGTCTAGGAGTTTCCTTGTTAGCGCATTAAAGATATCGCAGCCGCGAGCACTTGTGCAATTCTCCGAGACCACGACATTTCTTGAGCTGCTCACTGCACTCCCTTTGTAAACTGTGTGCTACAAGAGCTGCTGTGTTTTAATATTGCACTGCTGAAACCAGGACTGCGCTTCTCACATCACCACCAGGAGGTGCCCAAGAGTAGGAGAGAGGGCACAAGCAGAGTTGTTCCCCTGCCAAGGCTGTGATGTGTAACCCCCCCTTTAGGGTCACCATATGGCACCAACATGCTATTATTATTATCATATTATTATTATTGGTTTCCAGAGAAGGGAAGTGTCAATTAAAGTCCGGTCTCTAGTAAAAGGAAGCTGGAGAAATACAGGCTTCAACAGGGGAGATCAGTGTCCTTGATGGGGTGCTTTATCTGTGGCTAATCTGAAGTCAGGATAATCAGAAGCATATGACACCGGACCTTTGAGGAGGGTCTTGAGAGAATAAAGTGCAGGGATTGAAAATCTCATCATTAGTATGTGTAACTATGAACCAAATTAAATAAACCAATCTCATGTTTAAGTAATGTGCACTCAGGAATGCAGTGATGCATCTAAGGAAGAGTTGTGTATACACACACACACACACATAACCCGCATTACCATACACAATGGGACCGGAGCATGTTTGTAAAGCGAAAATGTACTTAAAGTGAAGCACTGCCTTTTCCCCACTTATCGATGCATGTACTGTACTGCAATCATCATATACGTGCAGAACTGATGTAAATAACACATGTGTAACAGGCTCTATAGTCTCCCCGCTTGTGCACAGCTTCGGTACAGGTAGGGAGCCGGTATTGCTGTTCAGGACGTGCTGACAGGCGCATGCGCGAGCTGCCGTTTGCCTATTGGGCGATATGTCCTTATTCGCGAGTGTACTTAAAGTGAGTGTCCTTAAACCGGGGTATGCCTGTAGTCTATGAATAAAGGCTGTTTTGTTTAATAACTACAAAGTTCCTGGCGCCCATCATTACCATCGGGATAGAGATATATATATCTATATACCCAGCCTGCGTGGGTCAGCACCCCTGACAGAGGTAATGCCCTCCGAGTAGTCAGCAACAGACATCTATGTAAACTCCCGTAGAGCCGAGCAGCGAGGGTTACTGATGCACCAGTGCCCAATATCAGAACTGTAATCCATGCACATCTAAGAAATAAATCCAATGGTTACTTTTCAGGGTGTTTATTATTAAATACTTTCAAAATAAAAAACAGAACCTGAACACCCCCCCACCCCCCCAAAACCTAACATGATATTGCCCCTTTCACACCCCCACAAAAAAAAACCCTAGAGAAAATAAAAACCCAGAGAACAAACACAGGCAGTGTGAGCAACGAGCCCAAAACAGCATAAATCCCTCACCACGCAAAGCAACCTCTCCACCCACCGAAAAACAGAGCACCCCCCAACTTTTCCTGCAGACCTGAGCCACAATGTCAGAGGGGGAGGGGTGGCGGGAGGGCAGGGGACAGTCCAGTGCCATGACTTGCAAACCAGTTTGGTGCCACACTGTGGCAGAGAATTGAACTGCAAGGTAAGAGGCAAACCTCCCTGCACAATCTCATGGAAGGTCCTGGGTGCCTTATTGAAGGGTGTGGCAAAGCCTCAACGATCCTCTCTCCGGCACCCGCCCACATCACCTGCACAGATCACGCAGGCTGTATCACGTCACCGGGTTCATTACAGCAAATCTGTCATTTTCAGTTTCTTGTAATTGGACCCAGAGAAATAAAAAGTAAAAAATAAACGGTGCCGGTTTTATTGATGGGGATGAGGGGGGAGAAAGGGGAGGAGGCAGGGCGGGCGGCGTCAGGATTCCTCGTTGCCAGAGTCATCCTGGTCCTCATAGCAGCTGTCCCCCTCCTCCTCCATGTCATCGTCCTCGTAGTAGTCATCGTAGAACAGGTCAGAGCCCTCATCTGGCGGCGGAGCCTTGGTCTTCACGCAATATTCTGCCAGCGTCATGGGCACCTTCACTCCGTCCCGCTCCGATTCCGCCTTGGTGGAGTGAACCTGCTTCCTGAAATCAGAGAGATGGGAATGAGAGCTTCATGTTCCCCCCACTGCTGGGTGACATCAGGCATGTCCCTCCAACCAAAGAGTGACCGTGGCATATGGAACCTAGAGTGCATGCGTCAGGTGATATGGCATCAAGTCTATACCTCCCATCGCAATGTGACACGGGTTCTGTGAGCCATTATCTCATTGCATGGTGGGGACAGAAGGGGCCACTCTCCACCAAAGTGAGAGTGACACAGGGGGTCCAACAGCTCATATAGTCAGTGGGCCAGACAGAAGGGCACGCATGTAGACTGTACCTCCCACCCCAGTGTGACACAGAGGAATCTGTGACTCATGGTGTTTGTTTCTCCAACTACAGGGTGACAAAGTGGCATTGGGAAAGGACCAGTGTGTCCCTCCCCCTACTAGGTGACAAAGAAGGAGCCTATGACTCATCCAATCTATCCCTCCCACTGCAGGGTGACACAGTAAGGCAGATTGTCCCCTCACCGGATAATGTCCGTGTACTCCCGGTCGCGCCCCTTGCTGTCCTTCCACTTGCGGTACATGACAGAAGCGTCCACGTTTGCCGGAGAGAAGGTGTTGGGCTCATTGAGCAGAGAAATGACGCTGAGGAGGATTGTGCTGCATTAGGAGGAAAGAGGCAGTGAGAGGCAAGTCATTCGCAACATTGCTACAAATGCTCCCCCTCTTCCCCTAAACAGCCAGAGCCATCACTACACAGGGCAACAAAAGGCAAAACATTGCAGGCCACTCCTGCAGTACAAGATTTAAAGACAGGATGCACCCTAATAAATGGAAGTTCTCTTCAATAATGATAAAGAATGCTGAAGTTATAAACGTTTAAAAAAATAATAAAACCAGGAAGTCTCCATGTTCGCACTATGATAATGTCACCGATGGTGCACGAAGCTCCAGGGGTCTGATACCAACGTCATTTCACAGAAATGTCCACTTTCCCCAGATAGCAGGAAAATACAAGTAACTAAATCATTTAGCAGCAGAGATTCTTCTAACACTGAATACATCAGCACTAAAGAACCGCAGTCAGACACCGAACAGTGATTTTAACAAAGTTTCCAACTGTCACCATATGATCACCAATGGGGAGAAGGGAAGCCGGCACACTGTCTTATGCATTCAAATTTATTGTGCCAAAAGATCCAACGTTTCGGCAGCATTCAAGAAAAAAAGGCAGCCGTATGCTGCCGAAACGTTGGATCTTTTGGCACAATAAAATGTGAATGCATAAGACCGTGTGCCTGCTTCCTTTCTCTCCATTGGTATACCTTGGGATGTCTGGACCTCCCTGGACCCATCGCACCGGCAGATAAGTACCCCCCCTCCAGCACCATATTTCTAAGTGCGTGTACTTCCCTCCATTACCATATGATCACCGTCACACGCATCGCCATAAACGACATCACCCAAATAGTGATTTGTAGAATGTGTCAGTCATTAGACATTTCTATTTTCTTCCACTATATTCACGTTTTAATGTGCGCTGATCAGCGGTAATCCGACTATTCCCACTACACACTCACCTCTAGGATGTTTCTTTCCCAAAATATAGGTAACCCTCACATCTTTTTTTTTTATAGGGTCAGAATATTTGAAGGAGCAATTTGGGATCTGGCCTATGACGGGGTTAATGCAGCTTTCAAACACGCCGCAGCCTTACCGCACGTTCTGTGTGGGGTTCCACCTCTCCGAGGGCAGCTCCCCGCTCTGGGGGTCATCCACTGGGGGGTGCAGGATGGAGATACACACATCCCCGTTCTGGGAAGATAATAACCTGTTCAGCGACAGGGGAGCTGACCTGGTAAACACATTGCCTGCCTCCCGGCCCCCCCCCTATAATAAGCTGGGGCCATGGCGCCGCAGACCGCGCGGAGGCGTCCGCACGCTGAGCGATCAGTTTGCCTTAAGGCAGTGTTCGCGTCCATGTGGCGGGAGAGCGTGTGTGGAAGCGGGAGGGCGCGCGTTGCGCAAGAAATCAGTTGAAACTGATTTCTTGGCGCGACAGGCCGGTCACATGAGGGCGAACCAGCTCCGTCACGCCCCCCACTGGCAACAAAAAGCATCCGCTTCACGCTGGGTGACATCACGGCCGCGCACGCCTCCGCACGGTCGAAGGCAGCATGGCCTAGTGCTTCATCACCTTGAAAAAAAACGAAACATCTGCATGGCCACACAAAAAACCCAGAACACCACGACCCCCATTTACATAATTTAAATGTCGTCCCAAAAATGATATTCCCCAATGTTTCTGTAAACTGAAAAGATCCACTACTGAATGTAACATTTAAAGTATCTTTTCCCCCCACTTTTTCTATTGATCACAAACATTTTAGGGGAGGAGGCACAGAAAGGAAAACAAGAGTGACAAGGATTAGGGGTTAAAGTATTAATTACAGACATACCCCGCATTAACGTACACAATGGGACCGGAGCATGTATGTAAAGAGAAAATGTACTTAAAGTGAAGCACTACCTTTTCCCACTTATCGATGCATGTACTGTACTGCAATCGTCATATACGTGCATAACTGATGTAAATAACGCATGTGTAACAGGCTCTATAGTCTCCCCGCTTGCGCACAGCTTTGGTGCACGTAGGGAGCCGGTATTGCTGTTCAGGACGTGCTGACAGGCGCATGCGCGAGCTACCGTTTGCTTATTGGGCGAGGGGAATCAGCGTGTCACTACTACGGCGGTCTGTAGGGCAGAATAAGTGTGCGTACTCGCAAAGCGATCGTACAGACACAGGGGTTTGGGGCTATTGTAAATATGTCTTTACTCGCGAGGGTACTTAAAGTGAGTGTCCTTAAACCGGGGTATGCCTGTATTGTTTTAAGTACAAATTTTCTCAAACAAGTAGGTAACTTCAAACTTATAGTAGCCATACTGGTCCTGAAGAAGATAGGTTGTGAGAGAGCCTTTAAACACTTGTAAAGTGATCAGGACACGTGGTATGTGAATATGTGTTTGTAAATGTAATTCTACGTGGCTACTTGGGAGGTTGCGATATGCATTAGTGGACCAAGATTGCACGGTCATCTGAATAACGCCTACGTCAGTCCACTAAAACCATCACAGCAAATCTGCATTTCTCCAGAACCAATAACAGCTACCAGAATTTAAGATAAGAATGTTTTAATAAATGCGTTTATTTATAATGCAAACCAACAAGAGCTTCCAATCTACAAGGGGAGAGATGAAACAAGGTACAGCGCAGGTTAGAGGGCGGTGTGTTAATAATAGGTTTTTCAGGAACGAATCCCTGCCCCGTGGAGCATACAATCCATTTTGTTGTGCCCGAGCCACAGGCAGATAAAGCGACTTGCCTAAGGTCACAAGGAGCAGACACCGGGTTTTGAACTAGGCTCCCCTGCCTCAACCTGAAGTGTTGTTGTTATGAGTCAGCGCCTGTACTCACCGACCCGCTCCTTCAGTGTGTTGCTGGGATGTTGGGACACTCCTGTCTAGGTAAACGTAATGCTAAAGTGTTTCATAAACAAGGCCCTGTGTGTTCCAGGAAGAGGCGAGCGCAGGAGAAAAGCCGCCCTGCTTGTTTATGGCAAACACCCCTGTGCTCTAGCAATAGGGAACAGCACCCTACTGACAAAGTCATAACCAAACTACACAACTAGATTATTTTTTGCCGACAGACAGGAATATATACCACAGTGGGCCGTCTCTGGCAGCTAAAGCGTTAAATACACAAAACTAAAGCAGTAACACCGTTTGCAAGGGATCAGCTGTTTCCTCTATCAGAAACATTGAGTTTTTCCTGTCTTTTCAAGGTTTTTTTGAAATTTTTTATTGGCATTAGGGATTTTCCTGGGGGCAGAAGGGGTACACACTATATCCGCCCCCTTCTGCACGCAGCCCCGTCATCGGGGTACTCACCTCGTAGATGTTAGGGTGCCACATTTTCGTCAGAAACCGGAACGCAGGAGGCGAATACGGGTAATCGATTGGGAATTTAAGGCGAGCCTGTGACAGAGGGGAGAGACGCACTGCGACTTAACACAAGACACTTTTCATTACGGTTTTTCGATTGTAAGCTCTTTGGCCCACCCCCTCCATTGTGTCTAATGGCCTTAAAGTAATATATATTAGCAAATTGATTTTAATTGTGAAAGGGTTAAAACCACTGTCTGAATCTATGCAAAGCCGAAGGCTGCAGAGACAAAGGGGGTGGGGGGTGATGGCGGGGAGCGGGCGGCCCTGTCCTCAGATACTCTTTTACAGGGGAGAGCAGCTTCCAGCTCCCACCACAGAGAGAGCAGCCTTTGTTAGCAGAACACTCCCTGATAAAGCCGTGGGCACACAGAGCAGGGCTCACCCGCATAGCGCTCCTGTAACCAGATGAACTGCCCTGTAAATGCCCCGGGTAATTTGATGCAAGCCAATTAACCCTGTCACTGCTGGCGCATGTTTTCTGACTGGGTGGGAAAGAAAACTGAAATAAATAAATATATATATATATATATATATATATTTTTTTTTTTTAACACATTACCCCCCAAAAAATAAAGACATTAAACAAAAAAAGTATTAACCGTGTTGAATTCCACGTTATCTCAGCAAGATCCTCAGGTAATGAAGGGGTTAAATAAGTGCCGTAGACGTTAACCCACCAGTAGGACCGGAACTTCATGCCATCAATGAGTGGCAGTAATCACTCCACTGCTGGGTAAAGCTGCCCTGCCCCGTACAGACCCTACGGCTGCGTTCCAGTGGCAGAGACGGTCAGTTGCCATGTTACTGGCCATGCATCGCTGAGCCTGCATAGAGACACCGCGGTGATACCCCATAACCGCGTGCCAGAGAACACTTACAGCTGTGTTAAAAACACCTTACAACCCAAATGGGCCAGTATTTATACACTGATATATGCCCCTTCCCAACAGGCTCTGATGATATTCCCATACATTTTACTTGCAGGTGTTGGACACGTTTTCCTTAAAAGCTCAATCCTATTAATCCACACGTGGCAGAATAAGGGTCAATACTGCCGATATACGTTGCCACCACAGTGCGCCGTGCTTGAGCAACGTTTTTGGCTGTATGAGGCCTACTTTATATAAATATATTTGCAAACATTCATACAACCAGGGCCCTTGCCACCCAATTCACAAACTATATTACCCCCTCTGCCCATAATGCCCCATAACACCCCCTCACGTCTCCCTCCCCATAACCACAGCTTGTCCCCCCATCCAACACCTCACTTGCCCGTGGACTCCAATTACTGCCCTATATCCTGCCCTTCCATACCCCCTCCCCCATATCTTCCTGTCCCACCATGACCCCTCCTCAGTATCCTCCTTTCCAATACCCCACCCCCATATCCTCCATGTCCCTCCTCCCCCATATCCTACCATCCATCTAAATCCTCCTACCCCCCATATTCTCCCAGCCCCTCAATACCTCCCCAAATCCCCCTCCCCATATTCTCCTACCAACCCCCTCACCTCTATATACTCCTGCCCCTCCTCCCCCATGCCCCCCATATTCATGCCCTCCTACCAACCCCCTAACCTCTACATCCTCCTGTCCCTCCTCCCCATATCCATTCTCCCCCATATTCTTCTGCCCCCCCATTACCATGACCTACCAACCCCTCCCAATATCCTCCTGCCCCTCGATACCCCTCCCCCAATATCCTCCTGCCCCTCGATACCCCTCCCCCAATATCCTCCTGCCCCTCGATACCCCTCCCCCAATATCCTCCTGCCCCTCGATACCCCTCCCCCAATATCCTCCTGCCCCTCGATACCCCTCCCCCAATATCCTCCTGCCCCTCGATACCCCTCCCCCAATATCCTCCTGCCCCTCGATACCCCTCCCCCAATATCCTCCTGCCCCTCGATACCCCTCCCCCAATATCCTCCTGCCCCTCGATACCCCTCCCCCAATATCCTCCTGCCCCTCGATACCCCTCCCCAATATCCTCCTGCCCCTCGATACCCCTCCCCCAATATTCTCCTGCCCCTCGATACCCCTCCCCAATATCCTCCTGCCCCTCGATACCCCTCCCCCAATATCCTCCTGCCCCTCGATACCCCTCCCCCAATATCCTCCTGCCCCTCGATACCCCTCCCCCAATATCCTCCTGTCCCTCGATACCCCTCCCCCAATATCCTCCTGCCCCTCGATACCCCTCCCCCAATATCCTCCTGCCCCTCGATACCCCTCCCCCAATATCCTCCTGCCCCTCGATACCCTTCCCCCAATATCCTCCTGCCCCTCGATACCCCTCCCCCAATATCCTCCTGCCCCTCGATACCCCTCCCCCAATATCCTCCTGCCCCTCGATACCCCTCCCCCAATATCCTCCTGCCCCTCGATACCCCTCCCCCAATATCCTCCTGCCCCTCGATACCCCTCCCCCAATATCCTCCTGCCCCTCGATACCCCTCCCCCAATATCCTCCTGCCCCTCGATACCCCTCCCCCAATATCCTCCTGCCCCTCGATACCCCTCCCCCAATATCCTCCTGCCCCTCGATACCCCTCCCCCAATATCCTCCTGCCCCTCGATACCCCTCCCCCAATATCCTCCTGCCCCTCGATACCCCTCCCCAAAATCCTCCTGCCCCTCGATACCTCTCCCCCAATATCCTCCTGCCCCTCGATACCCCTCCCCCAAAATCCTCCTGCCCCTCGATACCCCTCCCCCAATATCCTCCTGCCCCTCGATACCCCTCCCCCAATATCCTCCTGCCCCTCGATACCCCTCCCCCAATATCCTCCTGCCCCTCGATACCCCTCCCCCAATATCCTCCTGCCCCTCGATACCCCTCCCCCAATATCCTCCTGCCCCTCGATACCCCTCCCCCAATATCCTCCTGCCCCTCGATACCCCTCCCCCAATATCCTCCTGCCCCTCGATACCCCTCCCCCAATATCCTCCTGCCCCTCGATACCCCTCCCCCAATATCCTCCTGCCCCTCGATACCCCTCCCCCAATATCCTCCTGCCCCTCGATACCCCTCCCCCAATATCCTCCTGCCCCTCGATACCCCTCCCCCAATATCCTCCTGCCCCTCGATACCCCTCCCCCAATATCCTCCTGCCCCTCGATACCCCTCCCCCAAAATCCTCCTGCCCCTCGATACCCCTCCCCCAATATCCTCCTGCCCCTCGATACCCCTCCCCCAATATCCTCCTGCCCCTCGATACCCCTCCCCCAATATCCTCCTGCCCCTCGATACCCCTCCCCCAATATCCTCCTGCCCCTCGATACCCCTCCCCCAATATCCTCCTGCCCCTCGATACCCCTCCCCCAAAATCCTCCTGCCCCTCGATACCACTCCCCCAAAATCCTCCTGCCCCTCGATACCTCTCCCCCAATATCCTCCTGCCCCTCGATACCCCTCCCCCAAAATCCTCCTGCCCCTCGATACCCCTCCCCCAATATCCTCCTGCCCCTCGATACCCCTCCCCCAATATCCTCCTGCCCCTCGATACCCCCCCCCCCCCCATCTCATAGCCTCCTGGCCATCATAAACCTCGAATTAGTCCATGATATGCCCCCCATCCTCACCTTGAAGTAGCCTCCCTCATAGAAGGTGTTGGGGGGGCCAAAGATGGCCACTTCCCAATTGTAGAGATCCCCATCATTAACGAGGGTGACCCGGAACCCCTCCACCGGCTCCTCCTGCAGACCTTTCAGCTCTAACATTAGCGCCTTCTGTGAACTGGGAACCAGCGGCTGCCGGGCCATGATGGCTCCGGTGCTGGCTTCAGATCTATCCGCTTCTAGCTACCGCTGAGAATCAACAGCGAGCTGCACTGACTAAACCCTGCCCGGCTGTGCAGGACTTCCGGCTTCCTCCTCCACCCGCGCGGGGCACACTGGGACTTGCAGTCTCCTCTCCTGCTTGTGTAATGTACGACGTTAACGGGGGTTAGAAACCCGCCCGGTGCGGGACATGGTCCGGGGACGGAGGGGGACTGGGCTACTCATAAGTAACGGGGAAAAACGGCGACTGGGGTGATCCCCTCTCCCCCTCAATGGTGGAGGGGGCGGACTACAACTCCCAGAAGCCCCCGCGGAAATAGCTCTTGTGACGTCAGTGCAGGAGATGCGACTGTAAACTGAGCTGACAAAAGAGGGACAGGCAAGGGAGGAGAGCAGGAACAATGGGGGGCTGGGACGGAGAGTGAGGGGGTTGACAACTGTTGTAAAGTGGATGAAGGATCCAGGAGTAGGGTGCAGCTGTTATAAAAGGGGGCAGGGACTGAGCGTGAGGGCAGTTGTTTTATAGGGTGTTCAGGATCCAGTTGTCGGTAGCAGATGGTATAAAGTGGTGCAGGAGTTATAAAGAAGTACAGGATCCAGGAGTTGGGGGCAGGTGTTTTAAAAGGGTTCAAGATCGAGAAGTGGGGGCAGTTGTTAGAAAGGTGTTCATGATCCAGGAGTGGGAAAGAGTTGTTAAAAAAGGGATTTCGTGATCTAGGAGTAGAATTGGGAACCACTGGACTACATGATCCATTCGTCCAGCAGTTTAATGGGGGTGGCTTACAGCAGCCTAATCCTTTCACTGTCAAAATCTTTGCAATGCTTTGGCAGCGGGAGGGTTAACATTTGGTGCCAAGCCTATTGAGGGAATAGCAGCAATAAAGGTCTAGTAGAGCATTTCACTGTAGACTGCTTTGGGATAACTGCCACTATTATAGAACCTTGTAATTAAAAATAATAGACAGCACTCACGGACATTCTCTGGAGTGAGGAGCAGGCACAAATTGCTAAGGACTGTCTGGTTTGATTTGCTTGTTGCATATACCTTGTCCTGCATCCTCTTTATTCTGTTTTTGACTTGCTAAGTGCTTGGTTGCTTTATCACAAATTAGTACTCCCATACTATCTCTATACAAAGGCTGTACTGTGGATTTGTTTTGCTATTTAGCATTGGGATATTGTATGTTGATTTGTTATCAGAGTATTCAGAATTTGTGGAGGGGTTTTCTACTACTGTTTTTATTTGGGGCTTGTATCTGTTTCCTGTGGGTTGTGGGGCTAGGGAAGTACCCTCTGGTCCCTTTGGGACTGAGGGGAACGGTCCTGACGAAGGGTTAATTCCTGAAACGTTGCCCCCCTATACTCCCCCTTCTTGACCCACTTATATGTTGTTTTGCCCCTTTCTCCTCCTTCCCTTTATCCTATTATCCTCCTATACATCCCATATTTGTTCCTACCTATGTGTATTTTGTGTTCTTGGTGTGGAGCTGTTAGTTTGTTGTTTCATTTGTGCACTGATTAAATTTTCTTATTTTGGTTAATTGCCAGTGATTTTGATTCTATTATTAGGGTGTGCTGGATTTTTTCATTATTATACTATTATAGAACCCCTGCACTGTTTCCCTCATATTGTTGTCACTACTTCTCTGTCATGCTTTGCTTGGCTCCTGGGAGGTTATGGGGCCCTGGTTGGGGGATGGGACACATTCCCTGGATAACCAGAATGTTGCATATCTGTGTTTTAATTCCTTCTCACTGAACTGCTACAAACTACCAAGCATTGTGTTAAAGAAATAGAGTCCTATCTCCTGCTTCGGTCTGAAACGCCTTTGCTGTCACAGGCCTGCAACACACTGCTCTGGCATGGAAAAGGTTAATCTGTCACTATCATAGGGTGCTCACCTCCTAGAGAAAAAAAAACGCCCATGAAATTAAGTTTACACATAATACGCAGACACTTATACAAACATGAGCAGTTTTAACATTGTAGGACAAAGCAACTTTAATTTCATTGTAATCAGGAAGTTGATGGTGGGGGGCGTTTCACCAAATAGAATATTAAAACACACAATTTGAGCCATGCACGCTACATGCTCACTTTGAATATCTGCTTCTGGGTACAATCGGAGCGGAATTGCAAGATGTTCTTGTAGGTTACGAATCGCGATACATTTCATGGGAACAGCATGAGCTTTCCAAACCAAAAATAGTGCCTGAAGAAGAGACTTGTAAAGCATGGCAATGGCCTTCATGTTCAACTCAATGATATTCAGACAAATCAGGAAACAGATTCACACACTGCTTATTGTCCACGTTTGATAAATATTGTGTGAGTGATGCTGGCCCACGCATGAATTCCTCTGTGTTATATCTTTATAGGTTCTGCCTATTTATGTCTGGTTTAGACCCTGCTTTCTACGACACAGCCAAATCAGTCCGAGTTTTGACGGACAAATCACTTAAAGGGTTATTGGCTGCGTACTTCTCTAAGCCAGACGCTCAGTACTTTGGCCAATGCTTTTGGGAAGTCCCTGTTAAGGGAGGAGGCTACAATCTCAGTCCAATATTGCTAAACATAAGTTCCCCTTAATGGAATGAGCATGAACCGCTTTGGTTGCAAGAGGGTCCTCCAACAAATACATGAATGGACCCCTAAAAACTACACAAGTAAAATAATTGTTGCTGCTTATGTACAGTACACATACATTCCCTGCTATTAATCGTAGCAATGAAAGATACTAAAAAGGTAAACGTTCCGGCAGGAGGTCACAGGCTCTACAAATAAGGAAATTCAGTGAACGGGCTTTACTTTATCGAGGAACAGGGCAGCCGCTTCCTTTAGAAATTCCCTGCGGCTCATGCGGGCTCCAGGTTTCCTGTCCAGCCAAGCTCTGTCCATGGCTACAGCCAAACAGTCCGGTCCCAGCTTTATACCGGCCTCCAGGTAGCTGGCTGGGATACAAAGGTCACTGGCCACCAGAGCCTCTTCTAGGGTTGTGAGCACAGCCTGACACAGCCTTTGGTCAGCCTCGTTGTGTCCGTTTAGGACGCTGAACAGTGTGTTGGCTTTGGACATGAATTCCAGCAGCACAAAGCAGGTCAACACTCCATATCGGAACACGTCGAAGGGGACGGCCTCATGATCACGACACTGGATCTTCTTCAGAAGCTGGAAGGAGACCTCGTCTGGGAGGTCTCCCTCCAGGCAGATCCTGCACAGCAGCTCGCTGTAACTCTTTCCGTTAAGCCCCGGCTTCTTCCTCCTTCCAGCACTCAGGCAATCGTATGCGATGCTGAGGTTGTTGTTGAAGGCCGTCCTGTTGGAAAACACCTATTACTATTGTATTGTTAAAAGAAAATTTCAACAATTAAAAAGGTGGGTGGAGCGGTTTAACAAGTCAAACTAAAGCCCTACTACCCCCTAATAAAATTCAGACTCATCATGCTAAACAATGTCTATCTGTACTTGACGAGCTAGTGATTAGGATAAATATCTTTATATTTCCTTGGGGATCAAAAGGTACAGTCTTGTTTAAGCGAGATCATTGCTGAGAGATCTGTGCTCTGAGGCTGCAGAGAACAATGCTAAGATTTCTCATTATTACCCCAGTATTCTGCTTCTTTGTGAATTGTGTCACTATCTGAAGTGTAAGGGAACAGTACTGCAGTGTACAAATGCAGATACCGCTGATCACAGAACAATTCTGGTACGTGTCATAACATATGTAATCTGGTTCTCCAGACTGCTCATTCCTTGAAGATACTATGAAATAGTCTTGGACTGCAGGCAGTTGGTTCACAGAAGCTGCATGAACTTAATCCATGTATCTTTATTATTAATAAGACATGAACGTGAAAAGCCCACAATATTACAAACATCTAAACCAAACAGTTATTTGGTTTGCTTTTTATATGCTTTGTTTGCAAATTATACCCTGTGCTGGATTACAAATTATTTTGTAATTCTACTGTAGGGAAATGCGTGCAGGCAGCTCTGGGGCGGAATCTGACAGCACAGTTGTGATACTCGGATTTCCTTATGGAAAGAGACTACATCAACGCCTTGGAGACCCCATAATTGCTCTGATATCCCTCTAGTTTTCCAGCACCCATATTTAACTCCCAGTGCTCTATCATAATGTATGTATAATTGTATTTATATAGCACCAACAATATTTGCAGCACTTTACAACATTACAATAGGAGGTAAACAAATTACAAACAATAGGAATAAGTCGATTGCTCCATTTTCTCAACACCTATTCTCTCCTAGACCCTCTAAAATCTGGCTTCCGCACTGCTCACTCCACGGAAACAGCCCTCACTAAAATAACTGACGACCTCCATGCTGCCAAAGACAGAGGTCATTACACTCTGCTCATATTACTCGACCTCTCTGCAGCATTTGACACCGTGGACCACCCTCTTCTCCTTCATATTCTCCATACTCTTGGTATTCGGAACAAAGCTCTATCCTGGATCTCATCCTACCTCTCCCATCGTACTGTCAGTGTCTCTTCTGCTAACACCTCCTCCTCCTCTATTGATCTCTCTGTGGGGGTACCCCAGGGCTCTGTCCTGGGACCTCTTCTCTTTTCTCTGTACACACTCTCTCTAGGTGACCTAATAACATCTTTTGGGTTTAATTATCACCTCTATGCCGACGACACACAAATATACTTTTCAACACCCGACCTTACACCTGCTGTACTAACCAAAGTTTCTGAATGTCTCTCTGCTATATCATCCTGGATGGCCCTCCGCCGCCTTAAACTCAACATGGCTAAAACAGAGCTCCTCATACTTCCTCCCAAACCTGGCCCTACTACCTCCTTCCACATTACTGTTGGAACTACGATCATTCACCCAGTAGCCCAAGCACGCTGCCTAAGGGTCACACTCGACTCCTCTCTCACATTCGCCCCTCACATTCAAAACATTTCTAAAACCTGTCGCTTTTTCCTCCGCAATATAACAAAGATACGCCCTTTCCTCTGTTGCTCGACTGCTAAAACGCTGACTCAGGCCCTCATTCTCTCCCGTCTTGACTACTGTAACCTCCTGCTGTCCGGCCTTCCTGCCTCTCACCTGTCTCCCCTACAATCTATCCTAAATGCTGCTGCCAGAATCACTCTACTCTTTCCTAGATCTGTCTCAGCATCTCCCCTCATGAAATCCCTCTCCTGGCTTCCGATCAAATCCCGCATCTCACACTCCATTCTTCTCCTCACTTTTAAAGCTTTACACTCTTCTGCCCCTCCTTACATCTCAGCCCTAATTTCTCGTTATGCACCATCCAGACTCTTGCGTTCTTCTCAAGGATGTCTTCTTTCTACCCCCTTTGTATCTAAAGCCCTCTCCCGCCTTAAACCTTTTTCACTGACTGCCCCACACCTATGGAATGCCCTTCCCCTCAGTACCTGACTAGCACCCTCTCTATCCACCTTTAAGACCCACCTTAAGACCCACTTGCTTAAAGAAGCATATGAATAGCACTGTGGATATTCTGAACACATGATACATAAAGCTTGGCCCCTTGCAGACGCACTTACCAGAACTTCCTCCTACTGTCTCTGTACGTTCTCCCTACCTACCAATTAGACTGTAAGCTCCTTGGGGCAGGGACTCCTCTTCCTTAATGTTACTTTTATGTCTAAAGCACTTATTCCCATGATCTGTTATTTATATTATCTGTTATTTATTTGATTACCACATGTATTACTACTGTGAAGCGCTATGTACATTAATGGCACTATATAAATAAAGACATACAATACAATACATACAATACAATGTCAGCATGAGGCAAAAGGAGACCCTGCCTTAACACCCCCCCCTCCCATTTTATCAGTGCAAATCAGCCTCCACCCCACCCCGACAAACCAGGTCCCCGGACCTCTGGGAGTGGTGAGCCAACCTCAGGTACCACAGAGCCCGGCCCAGGCGCTGCTGCCCCAGCAGATGTGGGCGCTGGTCCACTGCCGCCAATTCGGCCGTGCCCAGCCCAAGCTTCTCGAAGTAATCTGCCAGGAACGCCACCGGTTCCTCGGGCCTGGCCTCAAGCACCTTCAGTACAGCCTCCCGCAGCATGTCCCGCACCCCGGCCTGCGCCAGGAACTCCGCCTCACTGGCAGGGCCCATGGGAGGTCGCGGCACCGGAGAGCCTCCAACCGCCCTCCGCTTCTCCGTCATCGTTACACTGGGCTTCGGCTTTCTCACCTGGGTTGAAACCGGGGAGACGCCATTACTACTGAGGGCAGATGGAGAACGTCCATATGGAACTGAGACGTCATCGCCATTTTTACTAAGGGAACGCCATCTTAAGGAGGCCGAATACCTGTACCAACGCAACGCTTTGGCGCTTTCAACCCCCTTCTGGTCTCTTTGTCTATGCTTCCCATAGCACTCAGCCTATCTTCCGATAACGGGGACCCGCCGGAAGCGGTGGTCTCCGTGCTTTGTTAGGTTGCCATAACAACGGGAGCAGCTTCCGGCGCCATCTTGGTCGTCAAGAACCACGGTCGTTACTAGGAACGCTGAGTTGATGTACCGGATGTGCTCTGCGGACGGAAGTAGCCTAGGCATGACCACAGAAATTTCATAAGAGGCGGACTGTTGATTTTCCAGGGAGGAGGAGGCTGAAGGGCTTGGCGGCCATCTTGGATTCGGGCATACATTCTAGAAATCCATGTGAGAAAGTCAGGAAAAATCTGAAATGTGACTGAGATTAAGGAATAAAAAAATGAAACAAACACCATTAATATTAACCAGCTGCACACTAAATCCGGTAACAATATTCCCAATAGCAGGGTTTTATCTGCAAAGAAAAACTGAAATAAAACGACTCATTTGGGGTAAGGATGGCAGACAATAAGTATTTTATTAGTATCTGTTTTGTTGTGTTTATTTCTGAGACCTATTAGAAATCTCAATGTCAAGTGTATGCCCCATAGAGGACAATGAGTTGTTTGCCCTAATCAAATATGGTCGCCTGGAGCTTCCCAAAAGGTGACGTGTTTTACACTTCAACCTTTTTCTGCCCCCCATTGATTTGATTGCTGTGCCTGAGAAGAAGACAGAGTGAGGGGTGAGTTCGGGTCTTTATTCACACCTCAGAATCAAGTGCAGTTAAATTAATTGAGATTTAATGTTGATAGGCATCTACAACCAAAGGAATGTGTAGTGGGAGCAGCATTAACTACTCACTAAACTAGTACTGACAACCCCTTTACTACCACTATTTATGACTAGCACTGACTACATATTGCCACTAACTAACCCTATGCTATCACGAATTAACCATAAATAGTACTCACTAACCTTATACTATCATTACTTGACCCTAACTAGTACTGACTAAACCCGTATTATCATGTACAACCCTACCCTAGACAAACAAAAGTGACATAGTAGTGAAAGCTTTTGGCCAAACATATTTAGTGCTATTTACATACCTTTTAGCTAAGTAGTGGTTAAAAAGAGTGCAAGTTTTTAGGACCACAAAGGACCCTTCAGGCAGATTTTTACAAATGAATCTGAAAGAGCATGACATTCATACAAGGATCACATCCTACTGGCCTGGATACATAGATTGTAATTATTGTGATACGCAAAGTAACATGGAGCTGTCGGGAATTTGGGTGAAGGTGTGAGCGCAGGATGTCTGTATATTGCAATACCTAATTACAAAGGTATAATGTATTTATATATCGCAATGAAACATAAATCATTTTCTCCAATCCTGTCCTGTGTTCAATGTATCAAAAGTTTGCATGAGTTTATATTCCCAGGTTTTTATTTGTCAGAGTTTGGAAATTCCCGGGTGATTATTGTTACGATCCTGTCCTTATTGTATACATCTCCGGGTAGGAAACATCCTGAAGCCCTTAGTAAAAAACAAACAAACACATGTAGCTACCCACAGGACACCACAGTGCAGATATTCTTCCTCTACCAGAAGAAACCATCAAGATAACGATGGATGTGGAATCCCTTTACACCAACATTGCCCACAAAGATAGTCTGGCAGCATGCCAAGGACTCCTCGAGCCGCAAAATCCACCCACAGACTATTCTACCACTAACATTTTCATTTCCTTGACACCATATTCTGCACACAGGACTAGAAAATACAGACATCACAGACTGACCTACAGTACATGCCTGCGGTTTGACAGCTTCAACTCCAGATACACAAAACACACTTATCAGTTAAAGCGAAGTCATAAGGTACAATCCCATTTGCTCAGGTACTACAGACAGGGACAAGCATCTTGATATGCTGAGGAACTTCAGAAATCAAGTTTACAAGCTAAGAATTGTAGAACTTCAAATACACAGCCTTCAGCATAAACAAAACAAACCCTTCTGGATTACAAACTGAAACAGAAAGTGAAAACCGTGTACCATTCGTTCTCAGACATGTGTACCTGCACTCATTTTTGTCCAATGGGGTTTGTTTATATTTTCAGTGGTGCGTGGCGCTTCCGTGGCTGGTTTCCCTGAACCATTACAATTTCAATAATAACGCAAATAAGAGGTAATCGGACTCTTAGTGTTCAAAAGGTCCTGAGATCATTTTAATAGTATTCAAAAAGACCATTAGTAGCACAACGTTTGGAGGGGGGAAAGTTAACCCTTTGAACACTACAAGTGCAAATAGCACTTCTTTATTGATTTTACCATTAGTTGCCACCTACAGTCCCCAACTCACAATCCTGCTCAAAATAGCTAAAGATCTACAATAAACTCTCCATAAAGTTAACAGATTGAAATAAATATATCCAGAACCACCTAAAGTCTCCCACAGACAACCAAACTTGAAACAACTGATCATAAGGAGCTTCTGTTACAACCTACCCTGTCAATGCAAAAGGAGCGAGATCTGCACACACATTCTAACCACAGGCAGGATACCTATACCACACACACTCGAGGAGTATAATGTTGTAGAATCCTTCACCAATGTGTTGATAATGTGCACAAAATGCTTTATTGAAGGATTCTATATATGTAAAACCGAACAAACCAGAAGAAAAAGAATGAGCATGCACAGCCATACTATTAATCATAAAATATAAAATAAAACAGATATACCTTTTGGGGAATGTAGCCCAAATTATAGTATCGGGGACATGAATGTAACCATTATCTAGGGGAATTTCAGAACTCAGAGAAAAACTTGAGAATATAAACTCATGGCTATGTCCGATACATGGAATACAGGTTATAATTCGGGAGAAGGATTAATGTCTCATGATCTAGAAAGATATTATACATTTGTAATTCGGTACCCCAATATACAGACACCCTGCTCTCTACACCAGGCCAGTCAGAGGAGAGAGTGGGGATTAAGGTGAGAGAGATACCAGAGACATTTACATATTTTTTAATAAGGAAAACTCAAGAAAAAAGTGTACGTGTAGGTTATAATGACTGTTTATTTTATTTATTTCCTTCCGCCCCTCTGATAATGCGGCCGCATCTTGCAGTTGGATTTAAGCATTGATCCCCAAGCTACCCTGAGTTTGATGGACCAACTCTGCACGTTAAACCACTCCTGACACATCTACAGGTGTAGCAGGCGTTACTGCATCTCTTTGTGGGTGCAATAACATGTTAGCCCCGGCCCCTCTTTTGCATTCGGCTAATTGTTTCACAATGGTATTTGCCAGGGCCGGCTGGGAGTTTAGCGGGGCTCGGTGCCGGGGGAGAGCGTGGGGGTCTCTTACCTTCTCCTGCTCCTCATCTCCGGCATCACCTCCAGCTACGTTGTGGCGTCATGTGGTGTTGCGTTGTCGTGGCAACACGTCGCCATGTGGTATCACCAGGAGGAGATGCAGAGCAGGAGGAGACGCTTACAGCTCCAGAGAGAAGATGAGGCTGCTGCCGCTGAGCGCGCTCATGCTTGAGAGCGGTGACGTCACCAAATCTCCAAGCATGAGCGCGGGCTGTCCTGCATAATTTTGTGAGTGCAAAGGGGGGGGGTGTGGATCGGGGCTATTTGTGTGTGGAGCTGTGGGCTGTGTGCTGTGTGCTTTGACTGCTGCTGAGCGTGCTTCAAAATCAATTTTCTTTGTCTCCCCAGCACCGAGCTTGAGAGAGCGTACGTGCACGTGCATGAGCGCGCGCCCCGTGAGCGTGGCTGTGCAGATTCACATTCACGGCAGTAAACGCACCAAGCGCGCTCAGCGGTAGCGTGGACGCAGCCTAAGAGGCACTTGCAGAGACCCCGTGCTCTCCTCCTGCAATCAGTTTGAATGTTGTGGGGAAGAACTCAGTGCGAATGCACCGATGGCACTGCCATCTTGTCTGCTCCCGCTGGCACATTGTGTGTCCTGCTACAACATATCATCGGCAGCATCAATGCCTGTGACTTTGGTTTTGTATTCGGAAGTTTGATTATGTTCTTACAGACTTCATAGTGTCGGAACCAGTGCTCTTGCTACTATTATCTGAACCAATTTGAGTGTGCCTGGGCTTACGCCCATAGAGACTTTTAGGTTGCATTGGTTCCTTTATGTTTATTTTAGGAGTTATTCATGCAGTGCTGGGAACTATTTTTCTTGCTAAGTCTTATGTACTATTCCCCCCCCCCCCCCATTGAAATAACATAAGCCCACCCCTGTCGTAAATCAGCTGCCAAGTTAACAGTTATTACAACAGTAAAAAAAAACTAGCAAACAAGTTTAACCTTTTTGCCTCAATATATAAACACACTCATAGCTTTCTTTCTCTAATACTTAGACACACGAGTCATATCAATAGATTTAGTCGAACAAGACTAATCGAGACGTTTTACTTCTAAATTTGAGATGGATGGATATCTGGCCTTGGCACCTCTTAGGCCGAGTCCATAGAAGGACAGGCTGTGCTGAGGCGTGCGGACGCTCAGCGCTGAGCCCCTGCATCCTCAATGAGGATGCCTTGAGAGGGGGCTCGCGCGAGCGTCCGCAGGCGTGCTCAGGCTTTGGAGTTTTCAGCCGAGCGCCAAGCTGTTTTTCAGCGCGCTGTCGGCTGAAAACCTCCAATGAGAGCGGGGCTGCGTCAACGTCACGGCGCCGTGACGTTGACGTCAGTGTGTCGCGGGCGATTGGCCCAGCGACGTCACTGCCCCGCCTCCCTCAGTCTCCCCCCACCTCCGATCGCGGACGCTGGCTCGCCTGTATGTGCATGGAATCGCACAGCTTCTGCAGGCGAGCCTCAGCGTCAGCGCGGTGCAGCACGGCTCCCCCCTCTATGGCCCGGGCCTAAGACACAAAAAAGACTGGCTGGCGCTTCCTTGTAAAATACTACAGCACCACCTAATGGTGGATAAAATTCAGAGCATATGCTGAACAAATATATACATAAAACAAATACAATGCCAGGTATATATGGATAGGAGAGTAAAAAGTCTAATGACCACTCAACCTCATAAGGAAAAGCCACGATCCTCCAGAAAGCCAGGTACACGAGACATGAGGGAGTGTGTCAAGGACTAACACAGTGGTGATGGCAGCTTCTTAATGCAGTGATGCTTGATGCTTGGCTACCTGGCAGCTCACTGCATCAAGAAGCTGCCATCACCACTGTGTTAGTCCTTGGCACCTCTTACTCATGCAATGTGTGGTCTCGTTGCATGCGACTCTTTGCCACGATTACAGATATGTAACTCTTAGTATGTGCAGTTGATGACGTCACATGACATTCTCCTTTATTTATAAAGTCCCCAACTATGTCATGACTTGTGGGTCAGCTCTGTCTGGGGTGCATCAGTGATCATTCACAAACGTTTAGTTTTCTTTGAGGATGACAGAGTAATCTCTGGTTATCATGTATGGCCTTCTGAACAACACATATGTCACTTCTAGTGGGCCATCCGTGATAGCCCCCCCCCCCCCCCAATTAAGTCATCTTTGAAGACCAGCACAGACCCAGGAAAAGTCTTGTCCTGTCATAAACCCAATACAGCTCAACCCCCTTATAACGCTGGGCTTGGGGTCCAAACAATCACATCGCGATATAAGCGGATCGCGTTAGAAATAATGTACCATTGTATGCATTGTACAATAAAGTATTTAGGATACCAATAATCGTGTTGTAAAGTATTCATAAGTACGAAAATTGGGAGCCACGCTTGCATCGCGTTCTAAGCGGATTTGAGTTTTAACGGATCGCGTTATAACAGGGTTGAGCTGTATATTGTAATTTTAAACTGAAACTGGTGCTACATTAACCCCTGAAGCACCAGATTAATTAAAGTACCTAATATCTCATGATATTATCATGACACTGTGTTACATTAACTATCTGCAATTTCTTCTCTTTCATTTACATGTTACTTTGTGTATCATATTACTTATCAACTGTATATCCAGTCTTACTAGGATGTGATCTTTCTATGGATGCCATACACCTTGTCTTTAATTCGTATGTTAAATGAAACATTCTTGCTAGTATGTTATAAAAGAAATAAACTTCGGCCTTCCCCAAAAGTAAAAACAGTGCAACAGCCCCACCTCGTGGTAAAAAGTGCTAATAGCACAAACAGAGCAAGCAAATAAGCACTCGTAAAATGAACACTATATAAGTGTGCTTAAACAGAAAAAGATATAGAAAATCTAACCAACTACTCAACCTCTAAAAGAAACAGTCGGATTCTTCAGAATACATAGATGGATACAGAATGAGGGAGTGGTTGCCTGACAGATTCAGTGGATAGTCATCAGCCCATCCGTACTGTAACAATTGTGGGTGAATACAGCTGTAGGTGCAGGTGAACTTGGATCTTGAGTGAGGAGAAGAGAAACAGGGACTCACATTAGCCAAGGTGAGAGTGGCCTGCAGATCTGTGGGTGTTACTCTGGGGTTCCTTGTGACTTCTTGGATGATTTGCCGGTTTGCGCTTGGGGAGATTTGTGTAGGATGACTGCTCCTGGGTAGAGTGACTGTGGTCTTGACATTTCTCCATTTGTCTGACAGAAATGGTTTTGTAACCCTTTCTAGACTGATCAGCATGAATAACTGAGGTCCTCAGAGATTTCTTTTGATCGTGGCATGATGTGTGTCCACACACCTGTATGGTGAAGACCAAACGTACAAGGTTTCTGATCTTTATATAGGGTGGGGCCTTCGAAACTCACCCCTGAAGATCTACCTAATTATTTAAACACCTGATTTTAATGTAGCCGATAAAGCCAGAGTTTCACTTTTTCACATACCCGGACTCTTAATTGCTCATTGTTTTGTCTAAATCATACATCATTTTGTTTCAAAAGACATGGAATTGGTTAATATAAACCCTATTGGATATTTAAGAAAAGACTGGTTTTGATCCAAGAAGGTTATCATGGACAAACGATGGAATTTTTCCATAATTATTGTTGCGGTTCACAAACTTTTTTTCCCCACAGTGTGTATATACATCATTCTATCCATAAATACTTCTTGAAGATTCATTTGTAAAAATCTGTCTGAAGAATGGACCTTTTGTTGTCCTGAAAGCTTGCACTCTTTTTAACCACTATTTGGCTAATAACGGTATCGCTTCTAGTTGACTTCTGTGTGTCTATTCAACAGGTTAACACAGTACGTTATTCTATTTCAGGGGTGCTCAAATGGAAAAAAAATTTGGGGGGGGAGGGGGTCGTGGTGCTTAGAGGCCCCATACTCTTCCCCAAAGCATTTCAATTAAATGCTGGGGGAGCGCGCCCGAGGCCTCAGTAACTCGCTTACCTGATATCCAGCAGCTTCGGGCGCTGCGTCGCTAAGGCAACGCGCCGTCAAATGACGCCGTGGGGTCACATGACCTTGTGACACCAGAAAACGTTGGCAAACAGATGAGGGGAGGGCAAGCAGGGGGGGCGAGTAGAAAGGGGGGGAGGGCAAACTAAAAAGTTTGCACACCCCTGCTCTATTTGAACCCTACACTAGTAACCTATGTTATTATTAACTTACCCTATACAAATTCTAGCTAACATGTTGAAAGTTCTAATGAATCATGAAATAGTGACTAATAGATGGAAGTCATGTGCAGTATAACACAGAATGCTCATCCTGAAGGGGTTATCTAATACCTTACACTCAATGGGATTTCCTTCTCTGTCAGATCAGGAAGAGTCTAAGAGACCCCGTGATGGAGTCAGACGAGAGGCCCTCTCACAGACCGGAGCTGTGTCCTTCTCCTGAAGATGTCAACCCCTTGGTGGAAAATCCTAAACAGACCTCCGTGTTTCTGTCGGAGCATTTAGAGTCAACTACCGGTATCGAATACGGGGACGTACAGCCTAAAGAGGAGCCGCAGGAATGGATCATAACGGACGTCCGGTCCATTGCTGGCGTAGAGACACAACCTGAAATACATTCTCAGGAATGTGTAGCAGGGTCTGAATCCTGTGTCGTGAAGGAAGAGAAGCAACCCAAAGAAGAGCCAGACACGTGGCCCATCACAGGAGACATCAGCTCTGTGCCTGGAGTTCTTTCTGTAGAGAAGCAGATTAAAGAGGAACAAGAGGATGATACCACCTTTGTGTCAAGGGGTTTACGGTCCCGGGGAAGGAAGCCTCTTCAAAAGGAGAGTGGCCTGTGGTCGGAGTCAGAGGATGTGAAACCCCTCAAACAGGAGCCAGAGGAATGTTCCCCGCGCCAGCCAAGCACCATAGTGGGGTCCAAGATCCCAAAAGAGAAGCCTAGACGCAGAAAGAGCGGCCGCTTGTCTCGCAAGGTGGACAAGCCACGTGCCCGCCCATACCTAGAACCAGAGCTATTCAAGTGTGACACGTGTGACAAGGTCATCAAGCACCTGAACAGCTTCCGGGAGCATCAGCGGATTCACACTGGGGAGCGACCCTACAAGTGCAAGGTAAAGAAGTGTGGAGAGAGACACAGAAATACAATTCTGCACACCCAAAAATTATTTAATGGGAATGCAGCATTTCGGCTTAGGTTTAACAGATTAATTAGCATAATGATTACGTGGCAAACCATGGCACAGAAGGAATATGTGTGACGGGATTTAAAAAATAATGAAGCTAGAGGCATCACCATGTAAAATGTAGGAAATAGTCTCCATTAGAAACTTCATTTATTCCTGCCAACTGATATCAGGTCATATTGTGATAATGATCTGGGTCGGGCCTTTCTTTACCTCTTACGCCAACGTTGCTGACAGACCCTCAGTTAGGAATACAAATCCAGGACTGGATCGTTATCTTACTGTGACCTGGAGTCAGTGGGCAGTATTGCACTAATCACAAGTTTTACAAACAATCCATGTTAAATAATCAGACACACAACAATGTATGGTGGGTAAAATAGTGACAAACCCTCCACGTACAGTGTACAGCAAATAGAAATGCCACTTGTGAGCACATTTCCTTGTCTCAGACTGGTCTGCATCCCCTATGTTAAATAATGTAAATTCTTTAAAGCATCTACCTCCCTAATAATTCCCCCCCACGATTTAAACTGTAGGGATGGTGCTCTGAGACTGGACCACTCTAACCTCCACTGCAGGGACCCCCTGCATCCTGAGAAATTGTCCCATTATCTGTGTGATTTATTTTACAGTTCACAAGCACATTAAACGGTACATTTCTCATTGACCGATGGGTCCCCAGATCTGAGATCAGAGCAGTTTAACTTCAGAAAGCCCCCTGCTTCCAACTCCTAATCCCCCCCCTCCAAGCCCCCATAATAAGAATAAATCCTGAAACCTAAAGTGTGGGGGGATCCAAATTAATCCTATTAAAAAAAATAATTATATAATTTGGCATATCCCACTATACAAGGCAGGAACGTGATGTTCAAGCGAGTCACAAAGACATGACATGCAGTGAATTCCTGGTCTTCATGAAGGGACTTTAAATACAACAGTGATTAACCCCTTTGCTCCAAGAAGGGCCCCCCCATCCTTTTATAAACCTTGTGCTGTTATCCCCCAAACGCTCGAGGTTAAGCAACCCTTGCTTAAATCCCACTCCCCCTTATGCACACACCACTTTGCGGGTGTTTCTATGTCGTGTTTTCATGCACCCCCAGGTGTGCAAGAAGAACTTCACACGCTGCGCGGATCTCATCAAGCACCGGCTGGTGCACTCGAACCGGCGCCCGCACAAATGCAAGACGTGCGGCAAGCGGTTTAAGCTGGCGGGAGACCTGAGCAAGCACAGCACGGTGCACTCCGACCTGTCCCCCTTCAAGTGCGAGTCCTGCGAGAAGAGCTTCAAGCGCACCTCGTGCCTCATTAAGCACATGCGCATCCACACGGAGGAGAAGCCCTTCTCCTGCACCGAGTGCGACAAGCGCTTCAAGTGGGAGGCGTCGTTGCGGGAGCATCGCAGGATTCACACCGGGGAGAAGCCGTTCCGGTGCCCAGAGTGCGACAAGAGCTTCACCCACTTCTCCACCTTCCTGCAGCACCGGCGGACACACCAGGAGGACTCGCCTTTCTCCTGCAAGCGCTGCAAACGGTCCTTCAACCACAAGTCGAACATGCTGAAGCACCAGAGGACGGCTCACATCTAACCTCCCGGGGCGGCACTGCAGTGATTACAGGGATTAGTGTGGTGGGGTTAATCGTTGGAAGCCACACATTATGAGGGTTTGAGACAGTTTCCCACATTTTTTATTTTTTTACATAGGAAGCAGGGGGCCACCTCAGCTGAAATGTGTTAATTTCAGCTCCTGTGGGGGTTGTGCAGGCGGGGTTGTGTCACTACATACTTATCGGGGTACAGTAGATGAAGCAAGTAGTATCACCTTTTAGGAGAAACAAAATGGTGTTTAAATCTCCAGCGTTGGGTTAAACAATCAGGAAGTAACCGGCGGCACCTTCCCATGTGAGTATCTCAAGATTCAGGAAATCCCAGTTGAGTTTTGGGGACGGGGTGCCACGGTCGCACTGCTGCTTTAAGTAGGTATCTTGCTCATTAAGGGGCATTCTAACATATTAAGGGGGTATCTTGCTCATTTAGGGCCATTTTCACTCATTAAGGGTGTATCTTACTCATTAAGAGGACATCTCGCTCATGTGGGTATTTCATTCATTCCCAGTATTGAGTCTCACTCAAGTGAACACTATTCTGTCTTACGTCATTATTGTTACAGAACTCTGCACATGATGCACATGATCTTGCACTGTAGTTACCCTGAATCACTGACATGCACTCATGTATCCCCCTCCCTATTGAGGTTAATATATAGTAACCTCAATAGGGAGGGGGTTACACTCTCCCCTTACAAAAATAGATGTTGTCCTCAACATCCGGGGCCTATACCAGGAATACCCATATAACACATTACACTATTTACCATAAACATACCCATATTTTTCACTAACACATCTATTGTCAATGAGGGCAATATGTAAGTAATACATACTAGATAACACTGTACAACATATCTGATAACTATCAGGTTATCTATACCATACACAAACTGTGCTTATGGCTGAACATCACATTGATTTACCCTGAAACCTATGGTAACGCGACGTCATGACGCTGGGAACTACGGTAACGAGGAGGGAGGGGTGCGCAGGGGGAAAAGATTGCGTTCCCCTGCTCTACCCTGTCAGCCTTACATAAACCAGAACACTATCCAGACCTTAATAACCTGGCATATCCATGCAACTATCTTATTGCTCTATTCCTGACACTAGTTACCTGGCAGCTTACTATTCTAACATATTTACCTATTTATATTTACAACTATATACAAATGAGTCCTCAGCTCCTCCTCCAGAGGTCCGAGGCAACTGTCCCTAACTGTCCCTAGAATCGTCCTCCTCATTTAGCTTGTATCTGGGTGAGAAGGGGCGGGGCTAAACTCCTGCCTGGTGATTGGCAGAACGCCATCACCAGGGTGGTTGACTAAAATGCTCCTTTAACCCTATATAGTAACCTCAATAGGGAGGGTGTTACACGGGTCACAAAGGGATTGAAAGAGACAGAACTATTCTGGAGTCCATGGAGAACAGCAGCTTCAGGAGAAGGTGGAAACCCAGAAGAGGGCGATCATCCAAGGATGGATGGATGTATCAAGGGTCACATGTGGGCATTATGATGAAGAGTCTGTTTCAGTTCCGTCCCTTTGTTTTAATGTATCACTGAGAGAGTTGGGGAGCAGTTATTGGGGCTGTCGGTGAGAGCAGTTAGGGGTGGTGTCATAGGAAGCAGTTAAAGGAGGAGTTTAAGGGAGAAGTATTATGAGGCGTATCACAGATTACATCAACAATATCGACCAGGTTTGAAGTTGTATTATATCCTCTGTGTACAGGACATAAACTCAAATAACGTTTTGTACACCAGTGCAGATTGACTCCCAAAAAAATGTAATGAATGCAAATTGTGTTACCTTGATACATATCCCCAATACCCCAGAGAAGGGCACTGCCTGTCATGCAGACACACCGGTGCATGGTGTGTGAGGTTCTGCTCTGAGAGTTTAGTATCACGAACACATTACATAGTAGATGAATTTGAAACAAGATCTATATCCATTGAGTTCACATAATGTTTAATTTAAGACGCCGGAGATAATCATTTTATATTTGTATTTACCGGTATATTGATCCAGGGGAAGGCAAACAAAAAAAACTGTGAAACAATATCCAATGATATATCAGAAGGAGAAAAACACTTTACTTGGACTCCAATAACAGCAATTCGATTTCTCCCTGGATCAACATCCTTCCTATATTTGACTTGTGGTATATCACTGTGTTCCTTTTCTTTTAAAAGGATGTCTAACCTTTTATTAAAGCGATCTCCTGTATCTGCCATCAGTCTCCACCGGTGGTAAATGTCACATTTTGACTGCCCACTGCCCTCTGCCCTTACTGTAAAGAATCCTTTGCTGCTGGTGAAATCACCATTCCTCTAATCTCAACTAATGATCCTGTGTCATATTTACTGTCCTTGGGATGAATAGTTCTCTTTGAAAGTTCCTTGTATTGACCTTGAATGTATTTGTAAATAGGAATCATATGCCCTCATAGACGCCTCTTTTGTAATGTAAACAAACCTAATTTGGACAGTTTCCTCACTGCTTACTATTCATATGGTGGCTATTCTCTGTACATTTTCTAGTTCCATAATGTCTTTTTTTTGTTTTTTTTTTATGGGGTAGTGCCGAAAACTGCACTCAGTGTATAGGATATATACATAGGTAAAATTACTCTATCTACACCCCTATTATGCTGTTGGGCTTTGCAGCTACTGCATGTCATTGGGCACTATTACTAAGCCTGCTGTCTACAAGCACTCCTAAATCCTTTTCCATCAAGGATTGACCTAATTTTTTCCAATTTAGTGTGTGTGTAGCATGCGTAGCCTTGCTTTCCAAATGCATACCTATACCTGTATTAAGGATGTAATGGTTATAAAAGCTGCAAGTCTGCATCCCTCCCTAATTTAGCTTCCGTACCCAGAATGCTCTCTGCCTCACGACAGCGCAGCGTTTTTAGGGTTTGTAAAATACCCCCTGCTTTTTATCTAACCTATGAAACCTACATTTCCAGTTCTTTTCTACAAAACAGGAATTTATTACACAAGCCCTTTCCATTCTTTGCAAATGAATAAAAGTGAAACTTTTTTTCCCCCCTAATGCGGTCAGATGAGATTTTCCTCATAATTTACTAAATGTGCAAATCGGGCGAGGACCTCTTCTTTTACAATGCCCCAGTGATCCCTGCAAAGCCCCTAATATAAATCAGAGTAGCCCTGTGCACAGACCCTCTGCTCAGAATACCAGGAGATCTTGCAACATGTTATCCTCAATAAATAACCTTTTTTTTTGTCACAGGCTCAGTGTTTTGTTTAGTTCCTCCCTCCACAACAGGAAGAGACGGGACACTTTCACTGCGCCACAAAGTCTACGGGCACCCCGGCCGAGGGATGGGTGCGACCGGGTTAACAAACAAGGGATTTAATGTCCAAACCTGGGTGGCTCGCGACTGCAAATCAAGGCTGAAAATGCTACAGGCTGCCGCACCCTTTAAAAGGGGGCCATTCCTCCACGGCCCAAAGTTAACGAAGTCCAGTGACATGTTTAACGGGTTTCATCTGGATGATTAACAAACTTTTTCCCACCCAAATATGAGAGAGTGTGAGAGTGCGAGTGTCAAGTGCTTGTACAGCCAGAATAACCCCTTATCTTTATTGGCTCTCTGATAAGGATGAAGAAAACATTTGCTTGACAAACAATTCCCCATTGAGAGGCCCCAAAGAAATTCAACTTGTTACTCATTTCCCTCCCCCAAAAACCATTTTGGTATTAGCATGGTTAGATTTCTTTAGGTATGCCAGTTAGACTGTGAAAGTTCTGTTTCCTGGCCTACTGTGTGGGAGTTGCACCTTTTAACACCTTCACTGCCAGTGGAGACATTAGCAGCAGTGTTTGCAGTATGGGTTGTATGAAGCGACCCCAGAGCCTGATGTCTCCTGTGCCTCGCAGGCAGTCTCTCTGATTCACTACATGTGTTTGGGTTGGAAGGATCTTTTTCGTTTCATGCGTCTCCAGAGCTGCAGAGACAGCAGTAAACTCCCTGCCAGACCCAGCGTAGAGAGGAGCATCCACGTCGGTGCCAGGCTGTCCTGTAGCCCGTCTGAAACATTAAAACAGGCAGCGTTAAATACTGCAGGCATCCTGAGTAACACACAGCAGGAACCTGGGCTCTGACCCAGACTGTCATTTATATGACACACAAATATAGTCATACCTATATACAGCATACACACATTTAAACATACAAACATATACACACATATATACAGTGGTCGACAAATCACCAAAAAATCTACTCGCCGTACAAAAAAATCTACTCGCCACCTAGTATCACACGTGTGCTGCTTGGGCCAATAGAAGCTCGCCACGATGTTAAATCCACTCGCCCTGGGCGTGCAAATGTATAGGTTTGTCGAACACTGCATAAATATATATATACAGAAAAGAAATACACCTAGCGCAATCACACAGAGATTATAAAATAATATATTTACCACATATAGCGGAGGGTATAAACCCTAACAATCTAACTTTCCCTGACTCAGTCTGCTGCCAAAAGGTCTACCGCTCCACAGGCTGGTAACGAAAGATTTCCAAAAGATTGACCTAGGCGCAAGTGGAGACAAGAAAGAAAAACATAGGGTAGTATGTTCTGACAATTTGACCCATAAAAGGTACGATATGCACTCACAGCGTTAAGATAAATTCAAGCCTTGTATCCACTCTGGGATCTGGAACAATGTAGGGAATCTGGAACGTCCAGCAGCACGTATTCCACAGCCAAGTGATATCTCGTACGTTGCATTACATGTAGAAAGGAAGGTAAGAAACACACAAATAGTGTAACACAGTTTTAATAAAAATATATAATCCAATAAATGTAGGTAAAAAACTCACACTTTAGGAGTTCTTATAAAACGGTTGAGAATTCAGAGTATCTCACACTCATAAAGGGCTAATGATATTCTGCTGATCTTCTGAGTGTGAGATACTCTGAATTCTCAACCGTTTTATAAGAACTCCTAAAGTGTGAGTTTTTTACCTACTTTTATTGGATTATATATTTTTATTAAAACTGTGTTACACTATTTGTGTGTTTCTTACCTTCCTTTCTACATGTAATGCAACGTACGAGATATCACTTGGCTGTGGAATACGTGCTGCTGGACGTTCCAGATTCCCTACATTGTTCCAGATCCCAGAGTGGATACAAGGCTTGAATTTATCTTAACGCTGTGAGTGCATATCGTACCTTTTATGTGTCAAATTGTCCGAACATACTACCCTATGTTTTTCTTTCTTGTCTCCACTTGCGCCTAGGTCAATCTTTTGGATATAGATAGATAGATATATAGTTACCGAATGCAGGCCGGCAATAAGGAGACGAACACAGATGTAAGTATTCAATAAACGTGTATTAAGAATTCAGGGCACAGAAACCGACGTTTCAGTCCACGCAGAGGGACCTTCCTCGGTTGTGCAAAGATCAAATGACACATATTTATACCTGCACCCAGGTGTATCCCATCACCAAAAAGCAATTTAAAAATCACAAATTCCGCGAACGCTGACAGCTGATGTCCATCAGTGGTGAAATCGGCGCCATTTTGACTCAACATTCAAATTACGTGAAGTCACGTGTGGCAGGTAAGCAAGCCGCCATCTTGGTTGGTGCTTGTCTTTGAAAAATGTCAGGTACCCGGCTGTTAGGAAGCGTCTTCGGGTTACCATGGCAAACGTAATCGTGTATAGACATAGCCCAGCGCATGCGCGCTGGTGTCGGAATGGCCAATGATCATCACTTAGAACATGACAGCAGTACATTACGCGGGTGACACCCCGAAGGATGGGGGTGAGTGATAAAGGGATGAGGGGGGTGAGTGATAAAGGGATGAGGGGGTGAGTGATAAAGGGATGAGGGGGGTGAGTGATAAAGGGATGAGGGGGGGGGGTTAGGGGTAAGATAGCCATGTAATGGAAGAACAGTCAGTTGGTGTAGGTATTTCAATAAAGCAAAACATAGACAGCACGCAAAGTAGCGAATATGGGTAGTAAATGGTGCAATGTGGAACAAGGAGGAACCCTTTTTCCTCCACAACAATCACTGAACACAAAAAACAATATTCCCAGCACTCATAAAAGACAAATGGAAAACGGTATAAGCCAAATTGATTTCATAAAGAAAAGAACCCCCCCCCCCCCCCCCCCGAAGGGTATAAGTCAAAATGCAATATACGATATGAGACAAGGGAGAATGGGAAAAAACGCAGGGAAAGGGGAAGCAATGGGGTGGGAAAAGGGGAGGGGGTGCAAGCAAAAAGTGATGCAGGGGAAGAGGGGGCAACGTTTCGGGGGTTAAGACCCCTTCTTCAGGCCCGTTTCCAAAGGCACAAAAGGTGTCCAATGGTACTTCCCTTTAACCCTGTAACAAAACCTCCCTATGTGATAGAGGAAAATGTAAATAAAGTAAATCCAAAAGGATAAGATGAAAAAATGAGTCCCGCACCTCAAAGAGAAAATGTTAAGGATATAATGCACATGAACCACGCTCTATTTCAGCAAAACCTGGTAGGAGAATAAGCTCCAAAAAGTCCCAGAAAGAACTCCTCAAAAATCCTGAGCTGATGCATGAATACTTCCTTGGTGTGACATCACAGCGTTCCGAACTTCTGATTGGCCAAGATGCAGGAAGTATTTCTAATTGGTCCACATACCATAGCACTCTGGGAGATGTAATACGCAAGAGCATACAGAGTTCCCATGCCGTCTTGGCGTCTCGGTTACCATGGTTAAGATGGTTAATGAATTGTAGTAACTCCGTTTCCTGTCCACCACATACAGTAAGTACATACGTTATATCTTCCTCAATGTATAACTTCCTGGTAAAATATTTGATAAATAAATAAATAATATCGATGACATGTTTACTGTATGGGGTGGACAGGAAACGGAGTTACTACACTTCATTTACCATCTTAACAATATCCCCTCAACAATACGCTTCACTGCTAATTTTAGTCAGAACAGGGTCACATTCCTGGACACCGTTGTATATAAGACCAATGGAGCATTAGCCACCAGGCTCTTCCACAAGCCCACAGACAAAAATACCTTGTGATACGCCACCAGTCATCACCCCATGCCACTCACGAGAGGACTCCCTAACACGCAATCATTACGGGTCAAGAGAATAACAAGCGATCCACAGGAAGTAGAGAGTGCTCTTATCAGAATGGCACTGTGCTTCTATGACAGGCTACAGCTCAAAAGAGATTGAGGAAGCACTAACCAAAGTGAGACAGACTAACGGGGGCACTACTAGTACCACATGTGAAAACCTCTGGGACAAACCGTTTTAATATCATCAGCACATACAGCACGGCCACCAGCTTCATCCAAAGCAGTGTGCAGAAGAGCTGGCACATACTGGCTAATGACAACAAGATTGGCGGATTTTTTAAAGAGCCTCCACTGTTTTGCTATGGGCGGGGACACAGTCTGGGTGACTTACTAACACAGAGAAAAGAGGAAACTGGCGCACAGTCCAATGAAGTGGGTCCCAGGATAACAAAAATAAATATTTATTGATGTGAAAACATCCAAACCTGTGGAGGTTGCTCTCCTCCGTTTGGATGTTTTCAATTCAATAACTATTTATTTTTGTTATCCTGGGACCCACTTCATTGGACTGTGCGCCAGTTTCCTCTTTTCTCTACAGCTATCCATATCTACTTGGCTGCACGTCTACCAGGAATCCAAAGGACCAGTGCAATATGTAAGTACTTTTAACACTTTGAGGGGGACCATCCCCATTGGAGGTATTATGGGGGTTTATTGCTTGCCCCTACCTCAGGGATCTTTTGGCCCCACAGAGGATGTTATGTCTTATTAGCCTGAGTTCTTTTCTCCATCATTTGTGTGATCAAACACTGGAGCGCAGTTGTCACTACAAATTTTACATGACTTACTAACACAGTCAGACCCAGTTACCAAATACACACCTTCAAAAACATGGCTGGCAAGGAAGCCAGGGGCATACAGGTGCCACGGGGGCACCAACTGCCAATTCATGCAAACGGGTCCAACCTTCTCACATCCACACAGTGGCACGCCAATTTAAATCAAACATTATCTCAACTGCGAGTCCAGATATGTAGAATATCTCATAAAATGCCCATGCGGGCTATCCTACATTGGGAAAACCACTAGAATGCTAAAAGAAAGAATAGGCAATCACCGCTCTACAATCAGAAAGGCACTACAGAGCACGGATAAGGATGTGGACCTGAAATACCTACCTGTGGCCAGTCCCTTCAAACAAAACAGGCACAGTTTGGCTACAATGCGCTGTATGCCGATTCTGTAAGGACAAGTCCCAGCTCGAGGAGGAGACAGAAGCAAAGTCCTTCTACAACTTGAGGCAAGACTCATCTTCGAGCTCAAAACCATGGCACCTTTGGGCTTGAATGAAGACTTTAAGCTTGGATGATTTTTATAAAACATCTATTAAAAGCTTCCTGATGTCTGCACACCTCGCAAACATTCCCCCCGAAATAAGATAGCCAAAGGTGAAGACACAGTTAAAAACCTTAGAAGAGCAGATATGCCTTCGTTAGTAGCAAAAAGCAATTTAAGGACAGTCGCTGGGGGGGTCTGGGACCGGAGGCCGCGAGGGGGTTCAACACTCCCCCCCCCTTCCCACCCTCCACCTCCTGCCCCCTCTCCCACTCCCTCCCCTGATTCCCCGACCAACTCTGCCCACCCCTCCCTCTTACCCTTTCTCCTCTCTATCTCTGGCTGGTCACTCTGATCCCCATGGATAGGGGCCTATCAGATTACCAATCTAATAGAGAGGAACTGTTCCACCAAAGGAAGATGATCCCTCTCAACCGGTCAAAGTTTCTCTTTCCTTTTTCTTTATATTATATAAAATGTATCCGAGTAGGTATGGAAGACTACCTGTAATGACGATTTACCCGATCTGTAACTTCTACCTAATAAAAAAATGTTTGAAACAAAAAGCTTCCTCACAACTATATTGAAATACCTACACCAACTGACTGTTCTTCCATTACATGGCAATCCTACCCCCAACCCCCACATCCCTTTATCACTCACCCCCGTCCTTCGGGGTGTCCCCCGCGTCATGTACTGGCGTCATGTTCTAAGTGATGATCATTGGCCATTCCTACACCAGCGCGCATGCGCCGGGCTATGTCTATACACGATTGTGTTTGCCATGGTAACCCGAAGACGCTTCCTAACAGCCGGGTACCTGGCAAGATGGTGGCTTACTTACCTGCCACACGTGACTTTGTGAATTTGGCTGTTGATTCAAAATGGCGCCGATTTTACCACTAGCTGGCAGATTTCGCGGGATTTGTGATTTTTAAATTGCTTTTTGGTGATAGGATACACCTGGGTGCAGGTATAAATGTGTCACTATCACTTGATCTTTGCACAACCCTGAGGAAGGTCCCTCTGCGTGGACTGAAACGTCAGTTTCTGTGCCCCAAATTATTAATACACGTTATTGAATACTTACATCTGTGTGCTGTCTCCTTATTGTCGGACCTGCATTTGGTAACTATACCTATCTATGACGTATGGGATAAGCACCAGGACTTACTGGATACTACGAGAGTGCCAACTGTTTCATTTTGACATATATACATACATACATACATAAAGCAGAAAATAGCCGTGTTAGTCCAGTCATAGTCCTATGACATAAATTGTTAGTCCAATAAAAAAGGTATCACCTAATACTGAAGAACTCATTTATTCTACATACATACATAAATACATACAATATATATACATACACACACACACACACACACACACACACACACACGGTTAGATATATGCGCACACATAAATATACAAATAAGCATGTTTGTGTACATAAACGTACGTAAACAAAAAATAGGGATATGGTGCTTAAGGACTAAATTTAAAAAAAATGTAAATGTAAAAGGTATTCTAATGTGGGTGCTTGTATTGCAAGGAGCGGCCTATGTCCCTTTTAATCAGCCCTGAGGAAGACCACTAGTGTGTGGGTAATACATTCTGGTTTTGCTTGAGGAGAGGGAGGAAGAAGAAGAAAAAAAAAAAACCACAGGGCACTCACTAAGGAAGAAGTATTAAGAATAAATATACTGGGTGCATACTGTCCGAGGGGCAAAAGAGAGGCCAGGTGCTCCAAAATGCAAAGAAAGTCACGTTTAATACTCAACGTTTCGGCTCTCAGGAGTCTTCTTCAAGAGCTTCAAAAAGGCTCCTGCGAGAACCGAAAGGTTGAGCACTAACTATCACCCTTTTTTTTGCATTTTGGAGCGCCTGGCCTCTCTTTTGCAATATATATATAATCAAAAACGAATAGACAATACCGTTCTGTGGCTAGACAGTATCGTCTATTCGTTTTTGATTATTAAGCTCGACTAACATGGTACAGATACCTCTACATATATATATATATATTTGTATGTTTATATAATCACATACATGCACGTGTATACAGATACTCACGCATACATACAGATGCAGCCCCACCCCCCACACACGTCAAGGTGTTGGGCGCATTCCAAGTTTCCCCTGAGCTTCGGAAGTTCTGCTCTACACCCTGACACCCCCCTCCCTCTGTCACCCGCAGAGTGTTGTGTGCAGCAGCTCTCACACTGGGATTCCCTCGCAGGCAAATGGATCAGGCAGAGGACAGGCACAAACTTTGGAGGGGGATATACTGGGGATGTGAGGGTTAAAATGTCTGATAGGACACAGCGGGTAACTTAAAGATGGCTGCCCTGTCACAAAACAAGGATTTATAGGGCTATTGTTAGAGACATATTATATCACTCTGCGGTCTGCATGTTATTATAAGGGGCAGAGTGATACGTTGCAGACCCCTCTGGCAGCAAAGGAGATAAATCGGCAGTCTGCCACATTAAAAGTCTGCAGAGCCCTGCACCTCCTATACCCCCAATCTCACCTCCGGATGTTACTGAGGTTAGCACCTCCTCAACAGCGGGGACCACTCTGCTGGTGATGTATCTGCTTGTGAGGGACCCTCTGGGGGCAAAGGGCAGCGATGTGGGGTCCCGTCTTTTGGGGTGCACTTGTATCCTAGGCAGAGCAGTCGGGGTCTCGCTGGGGATAGCGGGCAGCGATGTGGGGTCCCATCTGTTGGGGTTCACTTGAGTTCTAGGCAGAGCAGTCGGTGTCACGCTGGGGATAGCGGGCAGCGATGTGGGGTCCCATCTGTTGGGGTTCACTTGAGTTCTAGGTAGAGCAGTCGGTGTCATGCTGGGGGTAGCAGGCAGCGATGTGGGGTCCCATCTGTTGGGGTTCACTTGAGTTCTAGGCAGAGCAGTCGGTGTCACGCTGGGGGTAGCAGGCAGCGATGTGGGGTCCCATCTTTTGGGGTGCACTTGTATCCTAGGCAGAGCAGTCGGGGTCTCGCTGGGGGTAGTGGACAGTGATGTGGGGTCGCGTCTGGTGACAGATCGACCTGTTGGAGTCCCCCCTGTGATCAGCACTGTTGTGAGGGTGCTCTTAGTGCTCTTAAGGTCATTATGGGTGACAGATTCTGTTAAAAGTCCCTGGCTGGTGGCAGTTGGAGTTTTGGGGTGTCTCTGTGTCACAGACTCCGTCACACGTTTCTCAGCATAGGTTTCAGGGTCATTTCCCTGTGTGGATCCTTTCTGCATCTCAAGCTCAGTGTTGGGATACCCTGCAGAGGTTAGAGTAGTAAATCCAGTGTCAGGGCTCCCTCTGCTGGTGACAGGAGCGGTGACATCTTCCAGGCTCCCAGCTGGGAATAGAGATATTTTATCAGCAACTTTGTCTTTGATATGGTCTTTGGGGACAATGGCACAATGACAACTATGCCCAGGATAAATAACACGGTGTGATACTTCAATTCTAAAAACAGGGGGCCCTCAAATAATTCAACTCAAATCCCTCCTAAAAATCGACATTTGGAACATATACTTGTTGCTAGAACAGCTAGCGTCAGCCATTTTAAAAGTGTCCAGAGAGCCTTCAAATCTACAAGCGGATATCTCTAGATGTCTACTGCGTAAGGCTGCGTCCCCGCTGGCGCAAACCGCGCTCATGCTTGAAAGCGGTGACGTCACCAACTTGGTGACGTCACCAAGCGTGAGCGCCAGGTGTCCTGCCTATTTTGCAAGCGCGGACGGGGGGGCGTTGCGGGCACGTTGAGCGCGCTTCAAAGTCAGTTTTTTTTTATCTGCTCAAGCGCCAAGCTTGGGTGAGCATGCGTGCCCGAGCGCTCGCCGTGTGAGCGGGGACTTACACATAAAGACTGCAATAAGTAAAAGCGGCAAGCGCCGAGCGCACAGCACACTCAGCGCCAGCAGGGACGCAGCCTAAGGGGCGAGAGGGAGGAATCCCTGCGGACAGCATGAAAAGGCAGCAGCAACTAAGGGAACATATTGATATAGAGGGGACAGTGCGCTGGCTTCGGGGCCTTAACGATTTGCAAACTTTTGTACCTCTGGCTGGCAGCTGTAGCGTTCCCTCTCTTCTGAGCACCTGGTCACCCACAGCCAGCTGTGCTTCACATCTGTAGGTGACCCCTGGCACCCAGCCCTCCTCTCTGGGTAACCCCAAACTCCACGAGAGACTGCTCAGCCCCTCCTCATCCTCCTCCATCTCCTGGCTCTGGCTGGGAGTCTCCAGCCTCACGGAGCCTCGATAACAGCTCAGGCTTACAGACGCGCCCGGGTACACCCCCCGCATGGAGCAGCTCAGGGAGGGGGTGTCCTCGTCAGGGTGGGGGGTCAGGAGCAGGGAGTCTGGGAGAGCTGCAGGAGACAACATGGAATTGAACATGTATTGGGGTACAATAATGTGAATATATTAGAGATGTTATATACAAATACTCAGGTGCAATAATGTGATAGATTACAGATGTTATGTACATATATTGGGGTGCAATAATGGGAATATTACAGATGTTATGTACATATATATCGGGGTGCAATAAAGTGAAATATTGCATATTTTTACATATATAGGCAGTTGCTTAGTGGCAATATTGCCACCTTTGAAGTGGTTGAACCCATGTCTAGACCCAGCTCCTTATGACTTTGGGCAAGTCACTTTATCTCCCTGTGCCTCAGGCACCAGAATTAGATTACATGATCTTCATGGCAGGGGCCACGGAGACACGTACGCACCATGAAGGCCAGGCACTGCCTCTGCAAATCTCCCAATGTCCCACTTAGATTGTAAGCTCTGCGGGTCAGGGGTTCCCTTCGATATAACGTGCTTGTATGTTTAATGCACCTATTGCATTATAATTCCCTGTATTGTAATGTGTTTTGTATAGTGCTGCTCACACTGTTGGCGCTATATAGGAATTCATAGTGTACTATCCATACCGTACACCTGCAGATTCAGGGATCTCTGGAAGTTTCCCTTCTTCCCGGGGCAGCTCCCCACGCAGATCCTGGTCCCCTCCATGGAGATGGTGGCGTTGCTGATGGTTAGGACGCTGTGGCCCTGGGCAGTGTAAAGACCCCCCAGATTGGTGTCCAGCCCCTTCCAGGTAGTTATACCTCTGGGGCAATTAATGGAGCAGTTAAGCTGAACTGAGCCCCCCAGGGGCACCAAGGGATTCTGAGGGTGCATAGTCAGAAAGTGCTGAGCTGCAGAAAGGTATAGGTGGGGGGGGTAAGATGTAGCAGAAGAGAGAGGGGGGGGAGAGATAGATATATTATAAGAGATAGGCGGGGGAGAGGGGGAAAGGAGGGAGAGGTGAGGGGGAAAGGAGGGAGAGGGGAAAAACGAGGTGGGAGAGAAGATTGAGTGAAAAAAGGGGGGAAGAGATGGAGAGGAGAGAATGGGAGGGGGAGAGAGAGAGTACAAAGGAGGGAGAGGGGAGGGCGAGCCGAGGTGGAAGAGAGAAAGAGGTTAAAAAAAAGTAGAAAGTGGTTGAAAGTGTGAGAGAGATCAGAGGAGAGAGAAAATATATAATTATTCACCAGTTACATGTACAAGAGAACACAATCCTTTTCAGGCTCTTTTTGTAAGGTTTCTGCTCACTGAGACATACTCAGGTACCCTCCATCACTTACAGGGTTAAACAGATAGGAATTTAACTGAGCAAAGTAATGGAGAGAGAATAGAAACAGGTCTGAACAGGGGAAATGTCCTACACTCTATACCAGGGGTGCTCAACTCAAGTCCTCAATCCACCCCCCCCCCCCCCCCAACAGGTCAGGTTTTCAGGATATCCCTGCTTCAGCACATGTGGCTCAATCACAGGCTCAGCCTCTGACTGAGCCACCTTTGCTGTAGCAGGGATATCCTGAAAACCTGACCTATTGAGGGGTTTGAGGACTGGGGTTCAGCACCCCTACTCGGCACTAATGCACTGAGATTAAATCACCCTGCTCATCTGAACCCCATTATCAGTAACACACCATCTGGGGCAACAAGAAAACGTGTCATATGTTTTAAAGAGAGAAATAAAACAAGTTGAAAGCAGTATTTATTTGTAGGGTGTATCTGGAGCAATACTTTACATCAGAATTACAAGCCGTGATTATTAATCCTCCCTGTCTGGGTGTAACAATCGCAATAAGGCTCGTACCCCAACCCCATGATATTATTGTTCAATGCGCATTTATATTTCATAAAGGATCCTTCGCCCACCATCCACCTTGTGTCATAATATAAACCCAGATCTATTAGGTGGGGGTGAGAGGGGAGAAAGTAGTGGTACTCTGCTGCCCACTGCACAGGACTCACCGTTGCACAGAAGGGTCAGATACAGCAGCATGCAGCAGGTCTGTGCTGGTGGAGCCATGGCCACGGGGCTCTGCTCTTCTTGCTCACAGCTTCCTCTCTCCGCTCTCCCAAGCTCTGCTGCTGGCTTATATTTCCCTTTGTGTGACCTTGGCAGATATTGGGGGCTTCTTGGACTGCGGGGAAACTGAGGAAGGTGGGGAAGGAAGAACTGATAGGGGAACTCAGAGGATGGGGCATTCCCAGCACATTTCTGGAAGGGGTTAACCCATAAACTTCCAGTTGAGCATTGGTTAAAGTAAAAAAATAAAGTTGTAATTTCCTCGCTGCAAAAAGAGCTTGAATCACATCAGTGGGTCTTATATCACATTGGATGTTATTAATATTATAATACTATTATACTGTTATATAGCTTAGCATGTAATTATATCACTCTACTGTACATGGTATTATATCTCTAACCATATTATATATCGCTGTGTTACAATATAGCAATGCATGTTATATCACACTGTACTGTGTTATTATATCTCTCTGCGTGTTATATCACACTGTACTGTTATTATATCTCTCTGCGTGTTATATCACACTGTACTGTGTTATTATATCTCTGCGTGTTATATCACACTGTACTGTTATTATATATCTCTGCGTGTTATATCACACTGTACTGTTATTATATCTCTCTGCGTGTTATATCACACTGTACTGTGTTATTATATCTCTGCGTGTTACATCACACTGTACTGTGTTATTATATCTCTGCGTGTTATATCACACTGTACTGTTGTTATTATATCTCTCTGCGTGTTATATCACACTGTACTGTTATTATATCTCTCTGCGTGTTATATCACACTGTACTGTTATTATATCTCTCTGCGTGTTATATCACACTGTACTGTGTTATTATATCTCTGCGTGTTATATCACACTGTACTGTTATTATATCTCTCTGCGTGTTATATCACACTGTACTGTTATTATATCTCTCTGCGTGTTATATCACACTGTACTGTTATTATATCTCTCTGCGTGGTATATCACACTGTACTGTTATTATATCTCTGCGTGTTATATCACACTACTGTTATTATATCTCTCTGCGTGTTATATCACACTGTACTGTGTTATTATATCTCTCTGCGTGTTATATTACACTGTACTGTGTTATTATATCTCTCTGCGTGTTATATCACACTGTAATGTTATTATATCTCTCTGCGTGTTATATCACACTGTACTGTGTTATTATATCTCTCTGCGCGTTATATCACACTGTACTGTGTTATTATATCTCTCTGCGTGTTATATCACACTGTACTGTTATTATATCTCTGCGTGTTATATCACAATGTACTGTTATTATATCTCTCTGCGTGTTATATCACACTGTACTGTTATTATATCTCTCTGCGTGTTATATCACACTTTACTGTGTTATTATATCTCTCTGCGTGTTATATCACACTGTACTGTTATTATATCTCTCTGCGTGTTATATCACACTGTACTGTTATTATATCTCTCTGCGTGTTATATCACACTGTACTGTTATTATATCTCTCTGCGTGTTATATCACACTGTACTGTTATTATATCTCTCTGCGTGTTATATCACACTGTACTGTTATTATATATCTCTGCGTGTTATATCACACTGTACTGTGTTATTATATCTCTGCGTGTTATATCACACGGTACTGTTATTATATCTCTCTGCGTGTTATATCACACTGTACTGTTATTATATCTCTGCGTGTTATATCACAATGTACTGTTATTATATCTCTGCGTGTTATATCACAATGTACTGTTATTATATCTCTGCGTGTTATATCACACTGTACTGTGTTATTATATCTCTCTGCGTGTTATATCACACTGTACTGTGTTATTATATCTCTGCGTGTTATATCACACTGTACTGTTATTATATATCTCTGCGTGTTATATCACACTGTACTGTTATTATATCTCTCTGCGTGTTATATCACACTGTACTGTGTTATTATATCTCTGCGTGTTACATCACACTGTACTGTGTTATTATATCTCTGTGTGTTATATCACACTGTACTGTTATTATATCTCTCTGCGTGTTATATCACACTGTACTGTTATTATATCTCTCTGCGTGTTATATCACACTGTACTTTTATTATATCTCTCTGCGTGTTATATCACACTGTACTGTGTTATTATATCTCTGCGTGTTATATCACACTGTACTGTTATTATAGCTCTCTGCGTGTTATATCACACTGTACTGTTATTATATCTCTCTGCGTGTTATATCACACTGTACTGTTATTATATCTCTCTGCGTGTTATATCACACTGTACTGTTATTATATCTCTCTGCGTGTTATATCACACTGTACTGTTATTATATCTCTGCGTGTTATATCACACTACTGTTATTATATCTCTCTGCGTGTTATATCACACTGTACTGTGTTATTATATCTCTCTGCGTGTTATATCACACTGTACTGTGTTATTATATCTCTCTGCGTGTTATATCACACTGTAATGTTATTATATCTCTCTGCGTGTTATATCACACTGTACTGTGTTATTATATCTCTCTGCGCGTTATATCACACTGTACTGTGTTATTATATCTCTCTGCGTGTTATATCACACTGTACTGTTATTATATCTCTGCGTGTTATATCACAATGTACTGTTATTATATCTCTCTGCGTGTTATATCACACTGTACTGTTATTATATCTCTCTGCGTGTTATATCACACTTTACTGTGTTATTATATCTCTCTGCGTGTTATATCACACTGTACTGTTATTATATCTCTCTGCGTGTTATATCACACTGTACTGTTATTATATCTCTCTGCGTGTTATATCACACTGTACTGTTATTATATCTCACTGCGTGTTATATCACACTGTACTGTTATTATATCTCTCTGCGTGTTATATCACACTGTACTGTTATTATATATCTCTGCGTGTTATATCACACTGTACTGTGTTATTATATCTCTGCGTGTTATATCACACGGTACTGTTATTATATCTCTCTGCGTGTTATATCACACTGTACTGTTATTATATCTCTGCGTGTTATATCACAATGTACTGTTATTATATCTCTGCGTGTTTTATCACAATGTACTGTTATTATATCTCTGCGTGTTATATCACACTGTACTGTGTTATTATATCTCTCTGCGTGTTATATCACACTGTACTGTTATTATATCTCTGCGTGTTATATCACACTGTACTGTTATTATATCTCTCTGCGTGTTATATCACACTGTACTGTGTTATTATATCTCTCTGCGTGTTATATCACACTGTACTGTTATTATATCTCTGCGTGTTATATCACACTGTACTGTTATTATATCTCTCTGCGTGTTATATCACACGGTACTGTTATTATATCTCTGCGTGTTATATCACACTGTACTGTTATTATATCTCTCTGCGTGTTATATCACACTGTACTGTGTTATTATATCTCTGCGTGTTATATCACACTGTACTGTTATTATATCTCTCTGCGTGTTATATCACACTGTACTGTGTTATTATATCACTCTGCGTGTTATATCACACTGTACTGTTATTATATCTCTCTGCGTGTTATATCACACTGTACTGTGTTATTATATATCTCTGCGTGTTATATCACACTGTACTGTTATTATATCTCTCTGCGTGTTATATCACACTGTACTGTGTTATTATATCTCTCTGCGTGTTATATCACACTGTACTGTTATTATATATCTCTGCGTGTTATATCACACTGTACTGTTATTATATCTCTCTGCGTGTTATATCACACTGTACTGTGTTATTATATCTCTCTGCGTGTTATATCACACTGTACTGTTATTATATATCTCTGCATGTTATATCACACTGTACTGTGTTATTATATCTCTCTGCGTGTTATATCACACTGTACTGTTATTATATCTCTCTGCGTGTTATATCACTGTACTGTTATTAGATCTCTCTGCGTGTTATATCACACTGTACTGTTATTATATCTCTGCGTGTTATATCACACTGTACTGTTATTATATATCTCTGCGTGTTATATCACACTGTACTGTTATTATATCTCTCTGCGTGTTATATCACACTGTACTGTGTTATTATATCTCTCTGCGTGTTATATCACACTGTACTGTTATTATATATCTCTGCGTGTTATATCACACTGTACTGTTATTATATCTCTCTGCGTGTTATATCACACTGTACTGTGTTATTATATCTCTCTGCGTGTTATATCACACTGTACTGTTATTATATATCTCTGCATGTTATATCACACTGTACTGTGTTATTATATCTCTCTGCGTGTTATATCACACTGTACTGTGTTATTATATCTCTCTGCGTGTTATATCACACTGTACTGTTATTATATCTCTGCGTGTTATATCACACTGTACTGTTATTATATCTCTCTGCGTGTTATATCACACTGTACTGTGTTATTATATCTCTCTGCGTGTTATATCACACTGTACTGTTATTATATATCTCTGCATGTTATATCACACTGTACTGTGTTATTATATCTCTCTGCGTGTTATATCACACTGTACTGTTATTATATCTCTCTGCGTGTTATATCACTGTACTGTTATTAGATCTCTCTGCGTGTTATATCACACTGTACTGTTATTATATCTCTCTGCGTGTTATATCACACTGTACTGTTATTATATCTCTCTGCGTGTTATATCACTGTACTGTTATTAGATCTCTCTGCGTGTTATATCACTGTACTGTTATTAGATCTCTCTGCGTGTTATATCACACTGTACTGTTATTATATCTCTCTGCGTGTTATATCACACTGTACTGTTATTATATCTCTGCGTGTTATATCACACTGTACTGTTATTATATCTCTGCGTGTTATATCACACTGTACTGTTATTATATCTCTCTGCGTGTTATATCACACTGTACTGTTATTATATCTCTCTGCGTGTTATATCACACTGTACTGTTATTATATCTCTCTGCGTGTTATATCACACTGTACTGTTATTATATCTCTGCGTGTTATATCACACTGTACTGTTATTATATCTCTCTGCGTGTTATATCACACTGTACTGTGTTATTATATCTCTCTGCGTGTTATATCACACTGTACTGTTATTATATATCTCTGCATGTTATATCACACTGTACTGTGTTATTATATCTCTCTGCGTGTTATATCACACTGTACTGTTATTATATCTCTCTGCGTGTTATATCACTGTACTGTTATTAGATCTCTCTGCGTGTTATATCACACTGTACTGTTATTATATCTCTCTGCGTGTTATATCACACTGTACTGTTATTATATCTCTCTGCGTGTTATATCACTGTACTGTTATTAGATCTCTCTGCGTGTTATATCACTGTACTGTTATTAGATCTCTCTGCGTGTTATATCACACTGTACTGTTATTATATCTCTCTGCGTGTTATATCACACTGTACTGTTATTATATCTCTGCGTGTTATATCACACTGTACTGTTATTATATCTCTGCGTGTTATATCACACTGTACTGTTATTATATCTCTCTGCGTGTTATATCACACTGTACTGTTATTATATCTCTCTGCGTGTTATATCACACTGTACTGTTATTATATCTCTCTGCGTGTTATATCACACTGTACTGTTATTATATCTCTGCGTGTTATATCACACTGTACTGTTATTATATCTCTCTGCGTGTTATATCACACTGTACTGTGTTATTATATCTCTCTGCGTGATATATCACACTGTACTGTTATTATATCTCTCTGCGTGTTATATCACACTGTACTGTTATTATATCTCTGCGTGATATATCACACTGTACTGTTATTATATCTCTCTGCGTGTTATATCACACTGTACTGTGTTATTATATCTCTCTGCGTGATATATCACACTCAGTGGTGGATTTACAAAAATACAGCTCTTAGACACTTACCTGGTGCCACGCTGCTCCTTCGTGCCGCCCTCTTCCTTCTGCAGCGACAAATTATGCCGCAACGTCACATGGCGTTGCGTTACCACGGTAACGTGCCCTCACACGGCAGGGCATTGCCATGGTAATGCAGCGTAATTTGATGCTGCGGTGTCAGTGTCACGCTACTGTGACATGTGACGTTGCAGCATTATTTGACGCTGCAGTACGAGGGGGCGGCACGACGGAGAAGGGAAGAACTTTACAGAGGCCCCACACTCTGCCCCGGCAATCAGTGGGGAAAGGAGCGGGGCCTCTGTATATTGGGGGAAAAAAGATATAATCATTTGCCGCCCCCACATGTTGCCGCCCTAGGACCGGGCATATAATAAGGCCTAATGGGAAATCTGCCAGTGATAACACTGTATATTATTATATCCCTGCATGTTGTTACATCTCATTGTTATATCACTCTACCTGTCATGATATCACTCTGTATATTACTATATCACTCTACCTGGCATTATATCGCTCTGTCATGATATCACTGTATATTACTATATCACTCTACCTGGCATTATATCGCTCTGTCATGATATCACTGTATATTACTATATCACTCTGTATATTACTATATCACTCTACCTGGCATTATATCGCTCTGTCATGATATCACTCTGTATATTACTATATCACTCTACCTCGCATTATGTTGCTCTGTCATGATATCACTCTGTATATTACTATATCACTCTACCTCGCATTATATTGCTCTGTCATGATATCACTGTATATTACTATATCACTCTGTATATTACTATATCACTCTACCTGGCATTATATCACTCTGTATATTACTATATCACTCTACCTGGCATTATATCGCTCTGTCAAAATATAACAAGATCCACCGCTCTCCTATTATAACAACTTAGTAAATGAAAGATATCACAGGTGCACAAGGGAATGATTGAATACTATATACACACATACTGTAGGAGGTAGGATTGTAGAAAATCCTATCCCCACAAGAATCCCTCACAATTGCACTCATGTCATGTAATTATTGCTAGGATAACAGTGATCCAGGATAGTATCCTATATAACCAGTCATAGTGAGTAGCAAAAACAAAAAATAATTTATTAATATCTGCAAAATAACACACTGGGTGTGGAATATATACAAGGGAATTAAAATATTGGCAGTGGAGTGAGTGTGACTAAAAATAGGGCAGTACTCATATATGTGAGGAGATAATCTTATTCCCTACATAGGGGTTAATAATCCCCGAGTAAAAAAACTCCACCACAATTAATCACAGTGCAGGGAGCTAGACTGTGCAAGTTTATCTACTGGATGATAAGTGAGGTTAATATCCACTAAATGTAGATAATTGAGAGAGACACTTGTACTCTATATGATATATTGGGGAGATGCAAATATCAAAAGGTTACATAGGGTTACACTTTTGATATTTGCATGGTATAATATCGCTCTGCGTGTCATATCTCTGTATATTCTCATACCAGTCTCCATGGTATTATACCGCTCTGTATATTACTACATCATACTGCATTTGATCATATCCCTCTGCATGTTACTATATTATTATAGTGGATTATTATAATGGGATACACAAGGAAAGAAAGGGTAAGGGAACAATACATAGTACATGCAGCCATAGTACAGTACATCGTTCGCAATTTTAACATGTATCTAGAACCTCACAAACCTCGAGTCTACCTGAGTAGTTATATACTGTATGTGGGTCAGGGAATGGAGAGGAGGTCGGAGGGAAAGACACAAAAACATAGGTAAAGAAAGGAGAAGGATTTTTCCTGTCCTCCGTGAGCCCGAGTTGGGACCTACAGTGGAATTTTAAATGGATTACCAAGGCCCTGGACCAAATTTACCCATACAGGTTTGATTCAACATGTCTACATTTATAAAAGTTTACGCCCGCTAGGGTTACAAAGGCCAAAAAAGACTAAAGGAGGAGCAGCTCCCTAGATTATATTATATACTGTATACATGTTTGGTACTGTATTTACAGTTAAATGTTTTGTTTGGGGACCGGTTAGGTCCAGCGGTCATCCGGAGGCCCCCAAAATTAGTCCACTATGGGAGGAGTGGGTGGCCCGGGGGGAAGGAAAAGGGGAAAAATGCTTAAAGTGGCCGTAGAGCCATACCAATGCCTCCCTCGGACCTTCCCCCTCTCCTCCCCTCCCCCCTCCCTCCAAGGGGTCCACAGAAAATATAAGGGAAGTAACTCCCTTAGCGCTCCCCTACCTGGATCATAACAGTTATCTAGGGGATTAATAAAATGTTGTGTATATCTTCTATAATATGCTAGGATGTCAGACTACTGTTCCAGCTCTGATTGAAATTGCTGTGCCCTACATAATTATATGCTGATGTATCAGAGGATTGTGTCTCCAATCAGGACTTGCTTCCGCGTCCATCAGCAGTATCGCTTTTGGAGCGCTTGTGGAGGCTACGGTGGCTTTCAGTGGACAACAAGCTACACGTATCGACAGGGAACTACGCGTTTCGCAAATACCTTTGCTTCGTCAGGTTCCACTGAAAGCCACCGTAGCCGCCACGCGCGCTCTGATAGCGGTCCTGCTGATGGACGCAGAAGCGGGAGGAAAGCGCACCGGAGGACTCAACGCGGCTACCTGTGCTGGAGAGTGTTTTATGTACATGTGAGTTACTGTATACTCTTATTTTTATCATTAAACTGCACACATTTTATCTGTGTCTACGACTGTCATCCTTATCGGGTCTGCCGACGCTGCTCATCCACCATTACAGATGTCGGCCTGTTGAGGGACTGATCCAGAGGGGGTACAACCTATGTACAAAGAATTATATTGATGTGAAGGGGTCTCACACATGGCCGTGTGAGTACAGCTATTGTCTATTCTCTCACCCCATTCTAACAGATCGTTCTACTATTATACTTGAAGAAAAGTATTGTCACTAACTGTGTGTTTCTATATATATTCTCTATACATGCATCATGCGCTCAGCACAAACTTCACCTTCACTGCCTTATGACAATCAGGGATGATCCTTTCCTGGTTGAGCAGCAGTCTTTTAATGGGCAAGTATAATATGTTCCATTGTTTTCTATGTATGGTTTTTGATTGTTACAATTGGTTTATTGATATTCTGCATTGATATATTTGTATGTCTTTTAGAGGGAGCGTCACAGTCACTTTCTATATGCACTATTACCAAAGAAAATATTTATAAGATATTATTTCACTGGTATCTTACGCCAAGCAGGCTGAAGCAAATTTATCCTGAAATGTCTGATCTGTGCTGGAGGGGTTGTGGTCAGAACGGGGATAATGTCCACATTTGGTGGACCTGCCCTGCAATTCAGACATATTGACTCACTAGTCAAAATATTATCAAAGACACGACAGAGTTATTAATTCCTATCGACCCGTTGGTCTTTCTGCTCACAAAGCCAGTGGAAGAAATTAGTCGCCCTCTAAGACTTCTGATCTAGTTTATACTAACCACGGCCAGGTGCGTAATGGTGGCCTCTTGGAAGAAGCTAGCCCCCTACTAGAGGAACATTGGAGAACAGAATAAACGAGGTAATGAGTATGGAGAAGATGACAGCCTTCTTAAAGCACTCCACTGATGAATTCTATCAAACTTGGGATCCATGGCTGGAAACGTTGAGTTGAGATGAAGATAATGTGGTCAGAATATCCAGATCTATGAACTCTAGCACAAGGGCCGCGAGACTGAGGGTAAGGGACATTAGAAAAATCAGGACAAGTTAGAAATGCCACAAAAGGGGACCACGGTCTGCAAGACTTTGATTGATGCACTTTTTCCAAGATGTGTTTCTGTTTATCAAACGTATCAAATATATCTTTATTGACAATGTAGTAATATGGTGGGGATATAATTCTTCTCCATTCAATCACTATGTTCATAGGAATACATTTTCCATTTAGGATATACATTTATAATATATATTGACTTGGGTTACATTAATGCTAAACCCATTAGTTACCTAAATGATAAAACCTAAATGATAATACAATATATTATCTATTGTCCAGTTTTGTTTGATCAACAAATGACTTATCAAACAGGAATCATTTCTTTGTTTTTAATTATTATTATTTTTTTTTAATGTTTTCACTTTGAATAAATAATTTTACATTTTTGTTCATATTTCTTTAAACTTCAGGCAATTAAGTCAGATGTTTTGATTTAATAGTTAATTATCCATCAATATGTACATTAACTCTGACTTTGCCTGATGGTTTATAAGAAATGTTTAAGTTCTTGATAAAGGGAGAATATTTTTTCCATATATTGATTGTATCTATATATCAATTGTATTTCAGTGGTGCTCAGATGTTTTTTGGCTGCCCGCCATGGGAGGAGCTGCCACTCATTATCATACCTCGCCCGTGGTGTCTGCAAACTGAGGGAGGATTTATGATATGTATGAGGGTGACGGGCCTTCCGAACGACGGCTCCTACAAATGTCGGCATCTTGAGAAGAACATTAGTCTTTGACACACTGCACGGATGCACGAAACGCGTCAGCGGTTCTTCTCAAGACCCTTGTTAGTTTATATGTTGCTATTTGTTCAATAAAATAACTTTTATGTAGCGATCCAGCATCCGTCTTCTCTTCCTCCATTTGGAACGCTGTGCACCACCATCAACGTCCCCCTCGGGAGTACTCGTTCTAGCTTCTTTAAGAGGCTTAAGCTGCGCTCATGGTGGCTGCACGCACGGTACTCCTGCAACCCCAGCAATATGTGCACTTGGCTGCAGGAGATTTGGGAGGCGATCAGGGGCGTGGCGAACGCGTCATGAAGCTGGTTCGCCCTCATTGGTTGAACCAGCTCACGTGACGCTGACATCACGCAACTGTAGCCCAAAATCACACATCTTATTGTCTGGCCAAAACGTAGCAGCGTTGACGCGCTACAGCGCCGCTAAGGGCAGCGAGCACTTGAGGAACTACAATAGGAACCTGTGTTCCTATTGTAAGAGTAAGGTAAGAGTCCCGGACGTGCACGCGCTTGCGACGCCACCACCATGAGCACGGCCATAAGCCCGATTGTGTCTCCCCTGGGTATGGAGCTGCACTAAGCCACATCAATGTGGTCTTGTGTCACATTTGCGTCTGGAAACCTCATTCCTGCTTTACAGACAGGCTACACTCTGCTTTCTTCTCCTTTAATTCTGAAATCATTTTTTTCTTGGATGTTTTTAAAGCACACTCAAGTGTCTGGGTGTTTTCAATGTGGCCACTCTTTCCAGCTTCTCATTTTCAGTTAGATTGTTGTTTAGGAAGCCTGTGGGTTTCATTGATATCAATTGCTGTATATACTGATAACACTTCTATGCTGGAACATCTATATCCCAGACTGCAGTTGGACATATTGTATTGCAGTGTATACAAATAATAAACGTTACTTTGCAGATGGTAGAAGTTGTGTAACCAGAATACTAACGCCTGCAGATTACAATACAGCAACATAAATCTATACATCTGTATCACAGCCAATATTTATAAAGCATAAACTAATAAATAGAAATTATTATAAAATATAAATGTTTATGTGTATATTATTCAGGCTGTAATGTAGCAATATTTATACAGGTAGGGGTATACATACACTGGATCAGTGCACTGTATTTCTTTTTAGAGACATAATAGGGGGTATGAAACCTGGTGTCACCATGTCCCAGCATCTCAGGACAATTGTTTATCTAAACTTCCTGAGATGTGTTGCCTGTGAGATTAGAGCATTTCCTTTAGGACATGTGTGTTTATATTTCAGGCTTTAAGATATGGAGTTACGGGAAGGGTCATTGGGGCAGGGACACAGCAGTGCCACGCTCTGACCTCTGAAGTGGTTAGAGGGAATGGGAGGGATGTCAATAACACTGCAAGGGGAAACGTTTGGGAAAGAAAGTGTTTTTTTTTTTTTTTTTAATGAATTCTGTACAGCGAGGCTGGTCCGTCAGGCGAGGCTCTTCATCCAACTCAGACCTCCCAAGGACCACACCACAGAGGGATGGGGTCTTTTTCGGGGGGGGGAGGGGGAAAGAAAGGGAGCACCAAGAGTGGAGGGAAAGAACAAGGGATCTGTTGGGATTCACATGATGAGGGGGGGGAGGAGGGGGGGGGAGGTGAGAAAAAAAAAATACACAATTTATTTCCCCCTCCCCCCAATGATGCAATGTGGTTCTGCACCCATACTAGTGGCATATTTCATGGCTGGCTGCTTCTCTCAGCTCCCCCTTTCCTGTCCCCTTCTCCCCCAGTGGTATAAACTGTGGTCTCGACCCCCCCACCCTCCCTCTCCTTTGGCAGCTAAATCACTTCAGTTCTCAACACGGCTATACTAAATGGCACAGACCACGCTCTTCTTCAAATGTGGCAGCAGATGGTTCACCTCTCCCTCATCTTCTTGACTGTCAGTGTTAATCCCACCCCACCTATTGGTAGCTGATGGTCCCCCTCCCACATGCCATCTCTTCACCGTGGCTGCTATTGGCATATTGCACCCCCCCTTCTGACAACCGATTGTCTCAGCTCTCTTTTCCCCCTTCACTCGTGGTTGGCATGGCACAGTTCGTGGTCTCCCCACTTCTGATAGACAACAGTCTCTGCTGCCTCTCTCCCACTCCCCTGTGGCTGCTAATAGCACAAATCTGTTGTCACCTCCTTCTGACAGTCCATCCTGACCCCTCCCGTGGGGCTTGGCATGGCACAGTCCACTGGTCATACATTGCTGTCATCCAGCAGGGGCTCCTTGCCCTCGGGGAGGTGGGTGGGAGCCAGTAGCGCGTGGCTCTGTGCTCCATTGCTGTGTTTCTTGTGGGCCCCGGAACGAAGGGCCTGGCTACTCTGCTCAGGAATGAATAGCGCTACCAGCAGGGAGAGCAGCACAGAGCAAGCCCCGAACAGGAAGGGAGGGCCCGGGATGATACTTCTCTGTGGGAGTAAGGAGAGCAGGAATTACAGAGCTACAATCACTGAGACTCTAAGCCCTGCAAACCAACACTAACCGGACGGACGGACGGACGCACTACTGTGATGCCCCCCACCTCTTCCCTTCCCCAGCTTCATGCACTTTTTATGCAGCTACTCCCCCCCTCACCCAATTCCTCTCCAACCACGTAATTCACTCCCGTGGTGCCCCCTGAGCTTCCAGTTCCATCCTGTGTTTTCTCCACCCGGCTCCCTTTCCTCCGAGTACTTAACTCATGAACCCCTTGCCTCCTTCTGTGGCATTCACAGGCCATGTTCCCTCCTGCCATGGCTCCCATTTTCCTTCTGCCTCTCAGATCCCGCTCCCCTCTTCTCCAGTGGCTCTCAGATCCCCAAGGCTCTTATATTTCATGCCCCTCCATGCTCCCATTTTTCCCCGTCTCCCCCAGTCCCTGTGGCTTAGGTACCTCGTCGGATGGATTGGCCATGTTGGGTTTCAGAGATCTGTCTGCAGGCTCCACCTCGGCCATCTCATTGAACTCCACGTGGAACAGGTAGAAGACAAAGCCGTACAGGGCTGGTCCTAGCCCATTGCACAGGCCACGGATCCCAGTCACCATGCCCTGCACCACGCCTGGGGGAGAGGGAACAAACACCTAACAATCACAGACGTCCTATAGCTCAACCCACTACGCGCTCCAATTGGCTCAGGCTCTTCTCATGGGTATGTTGACCATGTCCTGCCCCCTCAGCTCTTTGAATGTTCCATTCAACGCAATTCATGGCAACATGTCTGAAAAAGGGACTGAATGGTCCTGAAAGTTTGCACTCTAACAACCGTTGGCCATTAAAATGTATTACCTTCGTGGTTTTTTTCCCCCCATTACAAAGTCTTTCTACTCTGCGCTTACATAGAACCATCCTCTTTTTGAACAATGAATGATAATAGTGATAATGCAGTCACCACTCTCCCCTGATTTGCTCTCCTCCCTCTCTCTGCTCTCTTCTCCAGCCGCACTTCCTCACTCTGCTCTCCTCCTTACCATGCTCTCATTCCTCCCCCTTCTCCCCTCCGTAACCTGGAGCGCAGTCACTCACCTTGCTGGTCGGCGTCAGCGTTGCGGGACACCACGGCACTGATGGCTGGGAAGGTGATGCTGGACATTGCAGCCACGGCCCCCGCAGCCCACATCATCCTGAGACACGAGGGTAAGAGGGTGTGACACATAACTGCCTCCCACAACAGGAGGACTGTACAGAGAGGGGTTATGCAAAACTGGGGGCTGCATACAGCATTGGGGACACGAGATAAGTAGCCACTTATTGCAAGTTGTGGTATCACTTAAAGCAGCAATACTACATTCACCCTTCTTTATATATGTAAAACATGTGACAATGTAGAATTCTACATTCTTACCTAAAGATAGCAATTGTTTGGTGCTTCTGTTATAAGTCTGTAAACATCCTGATTATGTGCCTAGCATAATGGCTGCCTTTCAGTTTAATCAATCCTTCAGTCAGTGTAACTCAGCAGCTACAATGTCTCCTGATAATACTAAGGTAACATTATCTATTATTACACTTTGCAGCTCAAACTGTTGGGAACATTGGCAACAAGTGATCACAAACAGGAAAGTGTTGCACAAATCTTGCACTGCTTTGAAGGTGGGTTAAATCCCGCTATAGAAATCAAAGGATGCTTTAAAACTCATTAAAAATGACAGAGTTTAATTAAAGAAAAAAAAAATGTAATTAAAAAGATTCATGTTTTGCTGTTTTATCACAGCCCAATAAGGTTTGGGGTCCCTCTGCTGGCCAGAAGGTAAAGTTCAGCTGAAAGAACCCAGGGGCTACTATTAAAGAGGCAATTGAAGGCAGCTAATTTTTTGGCAAATGTAATTATTTTTTTTAGATATAGGATTGACGCAAGCTGTCCCGGAGCCGGACCCTGCTAATGTCAGCTTCGGGGGCCCTTATTAAAGAGATACTAACCTGCGCATTAGGTGCCGGTAGCTGCTCTTCTCAGCAACCAGGGTTCACAAAAAGCCCGCTCTTCCGATTATTTCCCGTCCTGCGAGCCAATAGGAAGCCGTGACGTCATCTGTGTGGCTTCCTATTGGCCCACGTGGTGCAGGAGCTTCAAACTTGAAAGCACCTAGTTCGGAGGCAAGTATCTCCAAAAGTAAAGGGTCCCCAGAGCTTAAATTAACGGGGTTCAGCTCCGCAGACCCCTGCTACAAAAAAATAACCGCAATCGCAGACACACACTTTAAAAAGAAAAAAAAAATTGCCATCTTGGATTACTCCTTTAATATCCAGAGCCGTCGACAAGGCGGGAGCTGCAGGACAACTGTTCCGGGCCTGGCGACCTACAGTATGGGGACCCGGATGTAGAGTCCAGTCTCTGTTACCAGCCGAGGCTACTCTGGTAAGTACAGGGTCTCCCCATGCTGAAGCTACCAGACGCCTGGCCAATATCTATCCTCCTGTGTATCCCGGGCTAATTCTGCGGGGAAGCAAAGTTCCTGCACCCATATGTGATAATGCTTCTTATACCATATATCTTTATTTAAAGCGGAACTATTTATTGTATTTTACGCATCAATTCCTTTTTCTGTGCTTCGGGCTCCAGCACCTTTTTTCGCTACAAAAAAATCACCACTCTGTACTTCTTTGAAATGGCTCCATACTAACGTTTTTATTGCAGAGACCTGCAACGTATTGCTCTGCGTGTTATTATATTGCTTTGCTATGCACATTGCATATACATTTCTCTGCATGCTCCTCTGGCAGTGAAAGGTTTCACTTGCCGGGCAGTGGGTCCCCGGTGACGGCGCTCCCCTTGGGTCCACATTACTTACCAGGGCTGGGAGCCGAAGCCGTACCACGCCAGCTGCAGGATCTGGAAGCCAAGCCCTAGGAGGATAGTGTTCTTATTTCCAATGGATCTCATGAGCACCCCCAGGACCACGGTCTGGAGAGAGAACGGGGCGTTAACCCAGGCGCCTACTGATAGGAACACTAAGCCTGACACAATCACAGCTACAAAGATAAGAGATAGCTATGGGTCCGCTAACAATGTATTGTAAATCCCCCATTTCCTCCCTGTACTTTCCCTATTAAGAAGTAGCTCAGTGGCGATGTCGTTGCCTTTTAAAGTAGGTGAACCTGATTCAAATCCCAGGGACAGCTCTTTGTAACCTTTGGTATATCACTTAATCTCCCTGTGCCTCCGGTGCTAAAACTAGATAAGTGGGACAGAAGAGGCAGCAAAGCTCCCCTTAAATAAAAGGTTAACCCCAGCCTGCTGCGGCTTCGGTCCGTCGGAAACGTACAGTTAGAGAAAGAAGTAGATGTAAAAGGGTTTAAAATAGCGGGGAGCTTTTCTGTAGAATATATATGCGTTAACCAATACAGACATCAGAGAGCCTACCCCCTCCAAGTCATGTCCACCAGATGCCCCTGCAGTGCTTCCTCTGACCGGTCCAACCTTTCCCAAAAAGTTACTTATATAGATTGTAAGCTCCTTGTGCCGGGGCCCTCCTTACCTCCTGTAACAATGTATGTTAATGTTTGTTATTTTAGTGTTTTGGTCTTCCAACCCTATTGTACTGCGCTGCGGAATATGTTGGCGTCTCATAAATAATAATACCACATCTCCGCTGCGGCTTCCTCTCCTTGTAGCCAGCCTGGTGGTGCCTCTCCCTGCAGGAAGCAGTAACCCCTTCCTCACCATAGTACTACAATTTCCCTGCTCTGGGTTTATGGCTCTTTGTTCCATCAGTAGCCCTGCGATTGGCTGCTGCAGGAGCCCAGGTCCTGCGATGGTCTGAGAGAGGCGAGCCCACCAGTTGAGCAGATTGGACCAATTACATCAAGCTTTTCTGTATGGCCAAAAACCTAAATGTTAAGGTTTCTCTATGGAGCCGAGGGATTTAAAAAGCGCCTGCACAGAGAAACCTTCAGACTCATCTGGGGAACATGTTATCTTGCAGTGAGCCTCTCCTTCGAGTATCCTGTACTCTGCAAACAACCTCTCTCTCTCTCCCCCCCCCCACCACTCCAGCTGGCACCCTTCTGATCTGTAAGCCCTGCCCAGAAAACACTTAGCTTCGTGCAGTTCATTCTGTGCGAGTTTTAGGATACCTTCCCCTTTATGTTGCTGCTGTTGCATGTTAGGTTATCCCTTTTTATGGAACAGAAAAGAGAAAGTTAGCGCGCACCACCTGACGTACATTTCGCATCACGCGCTCTCAGAGGTAAAGGAGAAATCCACCTCTGAGAAAGCACGTGACGCAAAATTTACGTCAGGTGGTGCGCGCTGATGTCACAACGCTCGCGTCCTGGGGGAGGCGGCAGTTCGAATATACTGCATACTGCTGTTGGAAGTTGCTGTAACAATTTATACTAGGAGTACAAACGGAGGCTATAACTTGATACGGACGCAGAGCCGTGCCTCCAGGCTAATGACACGGGTTTGTGTGCCTACTCCTATTGCAGTAAAAACCTGTTCTTTATACATAGTTGTAAATAGTAGCCTATTAGGGTAGAGATCTCCCGTGTCTGAATGGGGATATTAGCTCTCTCCCTACTCCAGGTAACTTGTGTGTGGGTTTAAGGCAGGCACTAGTGAGTGATTTCCAGTAGGATAATATCAGCAGTGTTAGGTATGTGCATAAACAGGAGACCAGATGTTGTTATTACAGAGCTCAATGAGTACATACTGTTCTATGTAAAACAAGCTAACTATTGCTGTGATAATTACTAAACAATCTACTGTTCTATTTTATTATCCTCACGAGATACGAAAGTATAACCCTGCGGTACCCACCTACCTGAGCATCAGGATCATGCATAGATAGTTTTTTTTGTTTTTAAACCGCTGTGTGCGCGCATTATTATTAGTATCTTAAATACAAATTGTGTGACTGCACCCCTACTTGGCCATTAAAAAGGGGTTATTCTTTTGTGCGTCAGATTAGTGAATCTGGAGTTTATATAAATAAGTGTTAGTGCTATTGAACTAAATTACCACCTGTTTATTGTTGAATAGATGTCAGGTGGATGCACTAACAGAATATAGCAGCAAGCATTTTTGTATGTATATTACCAATTTTTAAATATGTGCGTCTAACAGATTGGCCATAGATTTACCAAACCAATCATAATTTTACTTAAGTTCCAATAAAATGGTTATAAATTTTAAAAACAGTTCACATACTATTGCACGGAGTGCATTCAACAGGGACCACTTTCTCTTCAACTATTATTATCTGTCCCTATTGCACAGTGTTATTTACATGTAAGACTGATTTATAGAAGCTGATGCGAGAGTTTTTCCCTCCCCCCCCTTGTTTGAACTTGTCCCTTCTTGTGCACTGTACCTTTCCATATCAAACCCTTTAGTTTAATAGCTACATTGTCGTGGCAGAGTGCTAGCCCACGTGGTTCTCCGCAGTTGTCTTACGTGTGCCGTAACTTTTGGTGGCGTTTTGCTAGTGTGCTTTCTGGGAACCCCGTGACATCTGCATTCGCCGAGGTCTCATCCCTGGTCGGGAGTATAGACGGAACGTTGTTTTTGTGTGCAGAGTATTCTTGTGGTGTGTTTTGTGGGAGCTCTGTAACCCCCTGAGTTATCAGAGGTCCTATTTCCCCCAGAAATCTCTAGGATGATGGTTCCCTCAGAGCTGGTGGTTACTGGGAGTGTGTGGGAAGTATCCCTGATGGAAGAGCTCTTGGGGGGTACGCTTAGGGGTCTCAATTGGTGGCAGCAGAGGCATCCTAGTAAGTTTTAGGCTAGGATTACTATTGGGAGCTCGGGCACTTTTTTGCCATAACCAGGGCAGGATTCCTTAGCGGTCAGTATATATGAGGCACTATCCAGGCTGGTACAGTCTGGTAGTTTTGCAGGTGACATGCTGTTTTTGGGTACCGGCGATCGGACGTTATGTCACAGTAACCTCTGTGGGGCACTTGCTCATTGTGCCTGCAAAATTGTATACACAGCGCTGAGGACAGTATCAGCGCTATATAAGACATATAGATCATTATTGGTATGCCCTGTGGCACACATTCAGGAGAAGAGGAAAGGGGTGAGGGGGCTGGGGGAACAGTCAGCCCAAAGATGGCAGAAGGAAAGGAGGCTGAAAGTAAGCAATAAATACAAAATAAAGGCCTCACCTGAGCCAAGATAGAGAGGATCCCGACCACCCCGATAAACGCAGCGACCGTCTCTGATGTAAAACCGATCACCTGACGAGTGAAAGTGAGAGGTGAGAACAGAACAAAAAAAAACCAATGGGATGTGACATTACCACATCCATCTCTACTCACAGCCGTCCTTTAACTAAACACAAACACAAGGTGGGAGGAGTATCTTGGCGAGAAGAATGTTGCCTCTGAAGTGGGTGAACCCAGTTTGAATCCCAGTGTCCGTTGGCCAAGTCACTTAATTTCCCTGTGCCTCAGGCACTTAAATGATCTTGTCAAGTCTTCAGGGCAGTGTCTCGCTGAGCCTGCATAGTTCTATGTACAGCGCTGCAGACATTATTTATAGGACACTAGCGGAACAATAATTATAATTTCAGTGTGGATAGAGATAGGATCAAAAGGAAGATTTTGTCTATTTAGATCGCATGAAGTTTGGTGGGTCTAGGATTAAGAGTGTGGATTTGTATAGCCGGTATATAATGAAGTACGAAGCAGAACGATCTGTGTGTGGATAAGACTGCTTGGTGCTGGAAGCTCTGGCCCCACCCCCTGGGATCACCTGTCGCAGGTAGAGGAAGAAGCTGGAGTACTGTCCGGCCTCAGGGAGGTAAGACAGGAACACAGTGATACAGATCAGAAGCACGGTGGAGTCTTGGCCCACCTTACGCAGAGACTGTAAGACAAGAGGAGGGGGAAGCGTACAGAGTTAAGGGGGTGAGGGAGGACTCCAATCCAAGACAACACTACCAACTTCCCCGTCCTAAAGATGCTAGTCGCTGAATTGGAAGCCTCCCATGCAAATTATACAGAATTGTAAGCTCTGCGTGCTCAGGAACCCCTGTTCCTGCATCATAAGAACTTATTCTCTGTCTTTCACTAGTCACCTCTCTCTATCCCTTCACTCTCCTCTCCCTTGATCATCCCATTGTGTCAGAATCATTGTGCTTAGCAGGTTCTATAACTTTCTCTCATCTCTTTGCTCCTCTGCTTAAAAAAAATATATATCTAGTTAAATGATAGTGCGTGAAAGTGTGACAAAAAACCTCCCTCGTTAACAGCAAATACAAATCCCGCCTCAGCACATTCACGTCTCAGACTGGTCTGCGGCCCCACTTTCCCCATTATCTTAGCACACAGTGCTTCCACTGCAGTCAGGAATTCTGGGTAATCACATGCAAATAAGCACACAGTGAGTCACTTTACTTTTTATCAATTTTAACAGCTGAAAGGCTAGGGGTCCATGTTAAAATGGATAAGTAGTAAAGAGTGACTCACTGAGTGCTCATTTGCATGTCATTACCCAGAATCCCTGGCTGCAGTGGAAGCACTGTATGCCAAGAGAGAATGGGAAAAGACAGGGTTGCAGACCTGTCTGAGACATGTGAATGCCCCACAAGTGGTATTTGTTGTAATAATTAGATTGCAAGTTCTGTGGATAATCGAGTCATTATGGTTAAAGGGTTATAACCATATATCCATCTCTGTCTCCTTTATATCCATTCTAATAATTAGATTGCTAGCTCTTTTGGGTCAGCGTTGCGCCAGTGTTTCCTTTCCCGATTATGTCATGCTCACCGCAAAGGGGTCCGCCTGCTCCCAGGATATGGGGGCCCCCCAGGACACCGGCCGCATCTCCTCGGGCAGAGACTCAGGGACAGCGAGAAGGATGAAGCCGATGTCCAGTAGGGCCACGCCAGACGCCAGCACCACCACTAGAGTGTCACCATAGGCACGTGACAGGTATGCACCGATGGCGGGGCTCGTCACCAGGCTGGCTGCAAACGTGGCCGAAACCTGCGGGAAAGAGACAGGGACAAAAACAAAGTGAGAATGTGCTGGTGGGACAGGCTGGTCAGGCATGGAAGGTCAGGCTGGCACAGTGCCCAGGCTTTGTCTGTCACCTCCCCCTGGGATTGTGAAACATTTGGGATTACGAAGGAACAATCTGGTTATACGTTCTCCCACTGCACTGTCTAGCAATGAAACAGTGCCACTTCTACCACCATCCCTAGCTGGTGCTTGCGAGACAGGTGTAACAGATACGTCCTGCCACGGTCCTGGGGGTTTTAGGAATATCTCACCCCCACCTAGTCTAGCACAGGGGGGGAGGGAGGGTGTCTCACCAGTCCGTACGCTGTGCTGCGCTCATGCTCCTGCGTGATGTCAGCAACGTAAGCGAAGATTACTGAGAATGTGACCGCGAAGACCCCCGACATAGAGATAACCGCAAAGTACCACCTGCAGGAGAACCAAAGAGTCACATGGAGAACTTCATACTTACATTACAGAGACCACCACATTCAAATCCACTCCATGCGGAGAGACTCCCCCACATTACATGTGCTCCCCATACAGTCAAACCCAACCCCTCCCTTGCTGTTTCACCCTCACCATGGGCTGATCTTGAGGAGCGGGATAGGGGCGCAAGTGAAAAATACAGTGAGGAGGAGGAAGGACTTCCTGCCCCAGACGTCCGACAGAGCTCCGATGAGGGGGGCACTCAGGAAGGAGAGGAGACCCTAGGATAAGGGTCAGCATAAGTCATGGTATTAATACCCCACTCAGAAACCACTGCAATGAGCAGCACATTATGCTGCTTAAACCTGCTCCAACGAGCAGAGGTGTGTGTGTGTCAGTCAGAAAGCAAACTCCAGCACTTCCTACAGATGGTACACATACTAAATTGTAAGCCGACAGTCTGAAGGAAGTTATGGGACTTGGGGTCTGTCCCTCCCACCGCAGGGAGACTCAGTGACACAGACAGAAGGGAAGTGTGACTTATGGAGACTGAAGCTCCCATCGAGAGTGACACAGAAAGGAGCTATGGGACAGGACGTCGGTCCATCCCACTGCAGAGACACAGTGACAAGCAGAAGAGAACTTATACATGGAGTCTGTCCCTACCAGTTCAGGGTGACATTTCCCTCACCTTCACGCCGTGGATCAGGCCATTCATCAGGAAGGTGTGCTGAGGGAAAGTCTGGTGCAGCACCTGTAAAACACAGCACCGCCATCTTTAATGCACCCTCTCACTCTACACGGCCAGGAGTGGGGCTCATTACTGTGCCATCATTTCAAACCCCAGCACTTACGGTCAACATGGGCGTCGTCAGCAAACCCCAGGCAAAAAACTCCAGGAAAATAACCACCACCGCATGATACACACTGGGCTCCCCAACCCCCTGCCGCTGTGAAGAGAGAGAGGAGAGGAGGAGAGACTGTCAGACCATATGAGGGAACACCGATTTAACTCATTCATTGACAGCGGATATTTATATATAGGGCAGGAACCCAACACAGGTCAATCACAAAACTTCAATCAGAATTTAGATCCACATCAGATTCACTGTACATGCTCCTTTTAAATCCCCTATACTATTTGTTTAGGGAAGTTCAGAGTATTGCTCAACTGTGCTGGAGGCAACTTTGGCAGTGAAGGGAATAAGAGCTATAGATATAGTGTTCATAATTTATATATTATTTATTTTGAGCGCTCCCTCTCTTTGTTTTCATAGCCTCATTGTCACATCTTCCTGAACTAATATTTGCTCTTTGCAAAGTGTTCTCAGATTTTGGTATCTGAACAGAGACAGCACAGATTATCACCCGGACTTGTTAACCCCTTGCTTTCCCGGCCCTGATCTCTTTGCTTCCAAACACAGGTCTGTCCTCCCAATGTTTAACCCCTATGGTGCCAGAGACGCTTCGCCCTGCAGAGCAATGCGTTGCTGTGGCAGCACAGGGGTTAAAGCACCCATGTCTCAGGTATTACAGACTTCTACTGTACCCGTCAGTGAAAATCCAGCAGGAAGTGACCCTCTTGGCTCCACACAGATACCCTTAAAGCTGCAATGCCTCCCAGAAGCCTATAGGACAGGTGTGGCCAACTCCAGTCTCCGACTGAGTCACCTTGCAGGGATATCCTGAAAACCTGACCCGTTGCCGTCTCTGGGGGACTGGAGTTGGAAACCCCTGCCCGATAGGAGTTGAACTTATGTTATCTTGAGCATGTCCTGCACTTTGAAAATAAATAAAAACATTTTTAGCATTACAAATGAGGATTTTTTATTTTTTACATCTATAACTGCTGGGGTTACCAAAATACCAGTTTGCATGTACTGGGGAGAAGTTAATTTGAACCTTCCGGACACTTAATATTTCAAACGCTTGTATTCCATGAACAAAGCCTCAGATATTAAAAATAAAAAAAACAACTTTGAAAAAGGGCAATTAGACATCGCTATAAGTACAAAATAAAATGGTGACCAATGTGGACTGCTGCTTTAATGCACTTACTCACCCCCGTTTTGAGACCCCCAACACATTTCGGCACGGATTTACTAAACTAAGCTGGGCCTTTGCGCATCATTTGGCTGGTTCATTCACAGGTGCACTATGGCTTAGTTTAGTAAACCTGGCCTCTTTGCCCTCCTGTGTGGGTGCATCTTCTCCTGCCTGGGGGTCCCTTCTGTGAATATTTCCATCTGCTGCTCTCACACATCTGTATAATACCTGTAAGTCTATACTGCAGCTCGTGCTCTCTACATATTCATGTAGACCGGTATTTATAAACACCATCATATTTACACCACCTCACAAGTCATTATATAGCGCAGTGTGTTAGCATGTAGCTCCGCAAGGCATTGTATCACTGGCGGTGTTACATCATGTCACAAGGCATTATATATCAGTGGCTGTGTTACTACAGGCCAATATACTAGTGGCTGTTACCACGCCGCTCCGCAGGGCATATTAGTGGCCATGTTACCACATCGCTCTGCAGTGCATTACAATCGTGGCCATGTTACCACATCACTCCGCAGGGCATTACATTGGTGGCTGGTTTACCACGTGGATCAGCAGGGCATTATATTAGTGGCTGTGTTACCACGTTACAGGGTATTATATTCGTGGCTGTATTACCACATCACTCCGCAGGCATAATATCCGTGGCTGTTATCACATCGCTCTGCAGGCCTCTCTATACAGTCGCTTAATATAAAGCATCCATGTCCAATGTATTTTCTGTCACTATGACATCACCCCACGAGGTGCATTAAGTGTGATGTCACTGGGGGATAGCGACACTGAGGTCACTGATTGTCTCATGTCACAGCATCATATGACTACCATTAAGCCAGTGACAGATGACGTCACACAGACAGGGCAAGATGTCACCAGACGCTACCATATGTTACCCTGTTCGACTCTCTGTCTCTCACTCCGGGACTTTCACGTTCTCTCCTACCGCCTTCAGCATGTCATGACATATCTGTTGCCATATCGCGACCCAGGAGCAGCGCACTCACCGTCCCTCCATCTTTAATGATTATTTTCTTTGCCAGGAGAATGCTGCGGTTCAGCCTCTTCTTCTTCTTCTTTTCCCCGGTCATAGTGAGTTCAGGGCCATCATACCGGCACCGGGGAAGGTTCCGCTGAGAGGCCTCACCACTCACCGGGCAACACTACCATGGAAACGGCTGCCTGGTCTCCCACAGGCACGGCCCTCCGCTACCCCTTCCCCGCCCGCTTCCGGCCTCCAACGCTCATCACGCCCAGTCGATGTTTCCTACCCAATAAGGGGCCCACGCCTCCTCGCGGAGAGAGCCCATTGGTCACAGTGGCCGTCTGTTACTCAACGATTGGACAAGCGCTCTGACGTAACAGGGAAAAGAGAAAGGGCTGCGCCGCCATATTGAGAGTGGCATTACCGTGAGCTGTCATTCTTGCTAGGCACCCGCTTGTGTACACAGCAGGAGGGGACCTGTATGCTGGTGCTGAGCCTGTGCGGGGGGCCTGGAACATATGTATATACTGTGTGTATACGTATAGATATTATTTATGCATACATTTGTGTGTGTAATGTATATATGCATAATTCATGTACTGTATATACAATGCACACACACATATACAATTAACCATATCAGTGATTTTGCAGGTCTCTGGCAGTGTAGTGTGGGAGGCACAACGAAAATAAAAAACAAATGTTTCAATCCAGATCATAAAGTAAAAAGCAAGTAATAAAATGTCTTCCATCACGTGCAGATCATAAAATTTGGCAAAATTATAAATCACATAATTATCTAACTCCTATTGCTACTTATAATCCCTATAACTCCCTGTTACTTCATAAAAACACTGCCTATAACTTCTCTTATTGCTCCATATAACTTCCCTATAACTTCCCCTTTTGGCCTATACCTCCTCCTATTGCTTCATATACCTCCTATTTCTCCATATAACGGCTTCCTATAACTCCTATTGCTGGCTTCTGCACATCAATCCTGCACAGCGTCAATCTTGTGGCACTACGCGTTTCACTGATTCCCAGTTTCATCAGAAGTCATGATGAAACTGGGAATCCAGTGAAACGCGTAGAGTGCCACAAGATTGACGCTGTGCAACGCTGCTGCTTCCCTGAACCTGCATCCGGGCATCCAAACCAGGAAATGCGGAAGTCAGCCAATCACTGTTGAGATCGGAGAGTGGAGAGACGCTGAGAGAGCTGTGGACACGAGCCGGGGGGTGAACGCTTAGGGTCCCGGACGGCGCCTTCTCCTCTAATCACTGCTTACTTGCTTGATATATCCTGACACCATGTTCCCACACACCTAGATGCATCAGACACGTTGTTGCCACTGATGGATATGCTTTAAAGAACAGATAGTCTGTAAGTACACAATCTATAGGTTACCAAGGAATTTATTCATTTGAAAGACATATTGCACTATTGTAAGGATACGGTAGTCACGCCGCCCTCGGCGCGCTCCCGTCTTACCTCGGCCCGCAACCGAGCGCTCCCTGCAACACATCAGCTGGCCTTCCCTGCACCAACCGCTGTTCTACGCGTACTCGTGCAGCTAAATGTGGAATTTCCAGGCCCCGCCTCCAGGTTGCGCCCGCGCGGTGACGGCACCGGCGCGCACGTGTCGCGCGCACAACACGCAAGCACCGCATCACCTGTCTTCATTAGGGATTCTCCCCACATCTGTCTCCTGCATCCATTCAGCCAACCACAGTCTAGCTTACTGTCGTGCCTTGTTCAGCCTGCATCTCTCATTGGTCCTTGCTCCCTATATATGCTCAGCCTGCCCTCTGGCAAATTGACTGAGCATAAACCTTCCTGCTAGTGAAATGTTCACTGCTGTCTTGCCTCCACAGCCTTGTCCTGCTCCTTGTTCCTTGTTCTTGACCTTGGCTACTCTTCCGTACTCTGCTCTTCTGTTCTCCTGACCTTGGCTACAAACGACCACCCGCAACTCTCCAATACTGACCACGGCAAATTACCACGACGATCCACCTCTCTCCAATCCAGACCACGGCTAAGTACCACCTACGATCCGCTACTCTCCAACATCGACCTCGTCAATTATTACTGACCACCCAGACCTCTCCTACCCCGAACCGGCTACATCGACCAATCTACACTCCAGACGCGCCCACGCGGCTGTGGCTTGGTGTATATCAAATCCCCACCTCGGCCTGCGGTCACGCCTTGTTTGTGGTGAGCACTCCGTTACAATATGCGCAGCCCAACAAACATGGACCCCGCTAAGGTGGGGCGAGTCTTAAGCACGCACACCAGCATGTTTTCCAAAATTGAAAAATACTTTGAGCAAAATGACCATTGCTTGGAATTATTGCACCAGAATCTCATGTCCCTTTCTGACCGGGTTCAAACCCCTCCTCCTAGTCCTGTCCCTTCGGGGCCTTTTGCTGCAACTGTTGCTTCTATGCCTATATCTCCCTCATTGAACCCCGAGTTCCCACACCCAACCGATATGATGGCGACCCCCATGGGTGCAGGGGTTTTCTGAATCAATGTTTCATACAGTTTGAACTTATGCCTACTCGATTCATTTCTCAAAGATCCAAGGTGGCGTACATTATGTCACTACTCAACGATGATGCCCTGGCCTGGGCTTCTTCCATCTGGGAACGAAGATCGTATCTCACCCAGGATATCGTACAATTTACCTAGGAATTCCGCAGAGTCTTTGATACGCCTGGTTGCAAGGTAACTGCCGCTTCTTCTCTTTTTCACATTTCTCTGGGAAGTCGATCCATGGCCAGATACGCTTTGCAGTTCCGCACTATTGCCGTCGAGACCGGATGGAATAACGAGGCGTTAGCAGCAGCCTTCTGGCAAGGTCTTACAGAGATTTTTTTTTGTAACAATTTTTTTATTGGACACGTTCAAAAGTTACGTTACATTCAGGAGTGTCATGAGCCCATGACACTTTGCTATGATACAATCTTACAGTACCCAATAACATTTTCCTGTTTCCTATGGGGGGGGGGGGAGAAAGGGGGAGGGTGAAGAGGGGGGAGGGAAAGGGAGGGGGGGGAGACAAACAGGGGGGGATGGGGGGGGTCTGGAGGGGGGGAGGGGGGCACGCTGGCGTCTCCTCATCCTCCCCCCTGGGTGCAGGGGGGGAGGGGCCCCAGTGACATCGGAGCGAGGCCCTTTTTGGATTTTATCTTTCTACCCAGGGGTCCCAAGTGTTCCAGAACTGGGGCATCTTTTTTTGGAGCATAGCCGTCAGTTTCTCCATTGTCATTACTTCATTAATTCTCCTGACTACTGTCGTTCTCGAGGGGGCTTTGATCTGCTTCCAGGCGGCTGCTAGGGAACATCTAGCCGCTGTAAGTATGGCCGAGATTAGCCTGGACATTGGCGGTGGAAGGTCGTCTATGGGTTTGTTCAGCACCAGGGACAGTGGATCTAGGAGGATGGGAAGTCCCGTGACCTCGTGGATAAGCGTCTGGATCATGGTCCAGTACCTCTGGATCTCCGGACATGACCACCAAATGTGGGCCATGTCCCCCTTTTGACCACATCCCCGCCAGCACAGGTCTAGTGTGCCGGGGTAGATCTGGCTCAGTCTTGCCGGAGTCAGATACCACTGAAATAAGATTTTATAGATATTTTCTTTTATTGTTGTGCAAATTGATGTTTTAGAAGCTTGCTCCCATTTATCCTCCCAGTCTTCTTGGTCTATTGGAAGGCCTAGTTCCTCCGACCATTTTTCCATATAACGGTGGCTCGGTGGGGTGGAGGATGGCTCCATTCCTTTGTATATTTCGGAGATTAGACCTTTTTGATAGGTATTTTTGGTGCATAGGGATGGTCTTACAGAGATTTTAAAGGATGAGCTCGCTGCACATGAACGTTCCACTGATCTCGGGGAACTCATTGCCATATGTATTCGCGTTGATCAACGTCTGCAAGAGAGGAGAACTGAAAGATCCCGTCATCGGCAGCTTACTCTGAGGGTTCCTTCTTCCCATTCCGGTACAGCTGAACCCCTTCCGCCAGATATCCCAGAGCCTATGCAACAAGTTGTCAGAGCCAAGGTAACAAGTTGTCTTCCAGCGAGAAACAGCGTAGACACAACACCGGTCACTGTTTCTACTGTGGCAATCCCGGACATCAGTTACTCTTTTGCCCCCACAAGTCAGGAAACGCCAACTCCCAATGAGGTCCAGGGGAATCACATTGGGAACACTTTCTACATCCCCTATCATAGCTAAACATCTGCCTACCAAGATCTTGCTTCCTGTTACGCTTACCGGTGAGGGCTTCCACACTTCTGCGATGGCCTTTCTGGATTCCGGGTCGGGAGGCAATTTTATCGATCAAGGCTTCACCGAGAGAAATGGCATCCCCCTCGTTTGCAAGAAATGCCCAGTAGGGTTAGAAGCCATAGATGGTCGACCTCTGCAACCAGCATATATCTCTTTACAGACCGTTCTCTTTCATCTTTATACAGGTGAGGACCACATGGAAGAGATCCAGCTAGATGTCATTCACACCCATTCGGTGGACGTGATCCTTGGACTCCCATGGTTGCAACTCCACAATCCACGCATCGATTGGTCTGACAAGGAACCGGTCCTGTGGAGCTCCTTTTGTTCCAATAACTGCGCTGTGCCCATCAAGAGTATTGGTGGGGTTACTGCTCCTAAAGAAGAGAAGGTAAAATTGTCAGAGGTCTACGTCGAATTTCGCAACGTTTTTGATAAAGCCAGATCTGAGGTCTTACCACCGCATCGTCCTTTCAATTGTCCTATTGACTTGCTGCCTGGCTCAGTACCTCCCAGGGGAACTTCTTACCCACTTTCCCTTCCTGAGAAGAAAGCAATGAAGCTTTGGATATATGAAGATATGGATATTTTCATATCAATGAAATTATGTTTTATTCAAAAATCTTCTCCAGCCGGCACAGGCTTCTTCTTTGTGAAGAAAGAGGACGTGTCACTATGTCCATGTATTGATTACAGAGGTCTTAACAAGATCACCATCAAAAACCGTTACCCCTTACCACTGATTGCTGAACTTTTTGATCGCCTCCAAGGAGCCAATATCTTCACTAAATTGGACCTCCATGGGGCCTACAATCTGGTAAGGATCCGTCAAGCTGACGAATGGAAAACGGCTTTCAATACCCATGAAGGCCACTATGAATATCTCGTCATACCCTTTGATCTCTGAAATGCCCCTGCTGCCTTCCAGGACTTCATTAATGAAATCTTCAGAGATCTGCTCAATCAATTTGTCGTCATCTATCTGGATGATATAATGATCTAAGTCTTCACAGGAGCATGTAAACCATGTCAAACAGGTACTTCTACGCCTACGTGAAAATCATTTGTTTGCCAAACTGGAAAAATGCCAGTTCCATCAATCCTCCACAGCGTTACTAGGATACATCAATTCCAACAGAGGTCTCACCATGGATCCTGCAAAAGTAAAGACGGTTCTGGATTGGCCTCGTCCCACTACCCTCAAAGCCATGCAACGTTTCCTGGGGTTTGAGAACTACTACCGCAGGTTCATTCAAAATGTCTCCTTTGCGGTAGCTCCCATTACAGCTTTAACTAAGAAAGGTGCGGATCCCGCTTCTTGGTCGCCGGCAGCTATCCAAGTTTTTGATCACTTGAAAACTGCCTTCAGTTCTGCACCAATCCTCATTCATCCGGACCCCAAGCTACCGTTCACCTTGGAGGTAGAGGCGTCAGATGTCGGGGCCGGTGCTATTCTCTCCCAGAGAAGGAAACCTCAAGGCAGACTTCACCCGTGCCTGTGCCTTTTTCTCAAAAAAAAATTCTCCAGCGGAACAAAATTATGACGTGGGTAACCGGGAACTCCTAGCAATCAATTTAGCCCTGGAGGATGGAGACATCTGTTGGAAGGCACAGAGAACCCGATCACTATTCTCACCGACCACAAGAATTTGCTCTATATCGAGGGCGCCCAACGCTTAGGGGCTCGTCAAGCCCGGTGGTCGCTTTTCTTTTCCCGTTTTAATTTTATTATCTCCTTTCTTCCAGGTTCTAAAAATATCAAAGCTGATGCTCTTTCCCGTCAGTTTATTGTGGACGACAAAACCGAGGATCAGCAGGAGCACATTCTTCCCTCCAAATATATTCTCTCCGCCAACTCTTGATGCCTTGAGACATTGTACAAAAGCAGTCTCACATCCCTGAGGGTCTCTTAGTTCCTGATGGGCGATTGTTTACCTCACCACCTCATTGGAAGAAGGTCCTTGAATGGGGTCACTCTTTGAAGTCTTCAGGTAACCCAGGTGCAAGAAGGACCACCAACCTTGTGGAACGGACCTTTTGGTGGCCCAGCATGCAAAAGGGCATCAAAGAATTAGTTGCTGCGTGCTCGACATGTGCTCGAAATAAGACTCCCCAGGATAAACCACCAGGACTCCTTCAACCGCTGCCCATCCCGGACCGTCCATGCACACACTTGTCCATGGACTTCATATTCGAACTGCCGGTATCTAAAGGGGTGAATACCATCTTGGTTGTGGTAGACCGTTTTTCAAAGCAATCTCATTTTATTCCATTGAAAGGTCTCCCCAACTCTACCAAATTGGCAGACATCTTCATCAAAGAAATCTTTCTCCTCCATGGGGCACCATTGGTTGTAGTCTCCGATAGAGGGTCACAGTTCGTATCCAAGTTCTGGCGCTCCTTCTGCCAGCAACTAGGGATAGCACTACATTTTTCTTCAGGGTATCATCTCCAAACCAACGGCCAGACTGAATGAACCAATCAGTCTCTGGAGCGGTATATCCGGTGTTTCGTTTCGGACACTCAGGACGACTGGTCTGATCTCCTTCCTTGGGCTGAGTTCGCACATAACAACTTGCGTAGTGAATCCACCATGGAGTCACCCTTCATTAATTATGGGTTTCACCCATCATCTCTACCCATCACTACACCCACTTCCGGGGTACCAGCAGCAGATGACAGAATCCTTAGTCTTCAGAATTTGTGGAAAGGAATCCAAGAGAACCTCAAGAAGGCAACGACCGGACAGAAGGCGCAGGCAGACCATCACCAAAGGAGGATTCAAGAGTTCAACCCAGGAGACAGGGTGTGGCTGTCCTCTAAGAATATCATGCTCAAGGTTCCTACACTGATACTGGCACCAAGATTCTTCGGTCCATATACCATCTTCGAAAGAGTCAATCCAGTTGCATACCGACTACGCCTTCCCTCTTCTATGAGGATTCCTTCTGTCTTCCATGTATCCTTGTTGAAACCTGCGTTTCTGAATTCTCGCTTCCCTGATTTCTCCTCGTCTACGGCTCCCATTATCGTACAGGGTCAACAGGAGTACGAGGTCCAGGCCATCCTGGACTCCAGGGTGTCAAGGGGATCGGTCCAATACCTAGTGCACTGGAAGGGTTTTGGACCGGAGGGGCGCCCCTGGATTCCTCACCACCGTCTCCATGCTCCCGCACTCGTACGGCGCTTCCATTTGAGATATCCTCTCAAACCTGCCTGGAGTCGCCCAGAGGTCGCTCCTGAAGGGGGAGGTGGGGTACTGTAAGGATCCGGGAGTCACGCCGCCCTCGGCGAGCTCCCGTCTTACCTCGGCCCGTGACCGAGCGCTTCGCTCCCTGCAACACATCTGGCCTTCCCTCCACCCTACCGCATCTCCTGCATCCATTCAGCCAACCACAGTCTAGCTTACTGACGTGTCTTGTTCAGCCTGCAGCTCTCATTGGTCCTAGCTCCCTTTATATGCTCAGCTGCCACACTGGCAATTTGGCTGAGCATAAACCTTCCTGCTAGCGAAGTGTTCACTGCTGTCTTGCCTCCACAGTCTTTTCCTGCTCCTTGTTCCTGACCTTGGCTACTCTTCCGGACTCCGCTCTTCTGTTCTCCTGACCTCGGCTACGTACGACCATCCGCACCTCTACAATACTGACCATGGTAAAGTACCACAACGATCCGCCTCTCTCCAATCCAGACCACGGCTAAGTACCACCTACGATCCGCTACTCTCCAACATCAACCTTGGCAAGTATTACTGACCACCCAGACCTCTCCTACCCCGACCCGGCTACCTCGACCAATCTACACTCCAGATGCGCCCACGCGGCTGTGGGTTGGTGTATATCAAATCCCCACCTCAGCCTCGCGGTCACGCCTTGTTTGTGGTGAGCGCATCGTTACAGATATAGCTCAGTTTGCAATAGAGTGTTAACCCCTTCAGGTCCCCACTCTTGAACCAAGCTTTATATCACTGTTTTACATTCTTTAAGAGGAACATATATAGAACTGCTACAACAAACTGTACATACATAAATCATATCATTGACAGGCAGGAGTAATGGCGGGCTTAACTGTTATTTAAAAGGAGCCAAAACTATCCCTACTGTCACACTCCTATTGCTCCATGTAACCTCTCCCTATAACTCCTATTGTTTCATATAACCTCTTTCTATAACTCCTCCTATTGCTCCATATATCCTTTCCCTATAACTCCTCCTATTCCATATAACCTCTCTATAACCCCTCCTACTTTTCCATAAAACCGCTCCCTATAACTCCTCCTATTCTTCCATATACCGCTCCCTATAACTGTTCCATATAACCGCTCCCTATATCTCCTATTGCTCCATATAACTTCTTCCTATAACTCCTCCTATTGCTCCATATAACCACTCTCTATAACTCCTCCTACTTTTTCATATACCCGCTCCCTATAACGCCTCCTATTGTTCTTTATAACCGCTCCCTATAACTCCTATTCTTCCATATAACCTCTCCCTATAACTCCTATTCTTCCATATAACCTCTCCCTATAACTCCTATTCCTCCATATAACCTCTCCCTATACCTCCTCCTTTTGTTCTATATAACCTCTCCCTATACCTCCTCCTTTTGTTCTATATAACCGCTCTGAAATGTGTTGCAGTGAATTGCGTATAAAGAGAAGTAGCTCCTGGGTCAGGGGCAGCATTCCAGGTAAAGTGTTTAAGATATGTTACTTCTCCTGACTGGGAGCACGAGTCACAGGGAGGGCGATGCTGTGGTTAGTGTCTGGCTGGGAGCATTGATTAGATCTGTGCTGAGTGATCGGCTCTTGGAACCTCGGTCTAGTTTAATGTCTTACAGCTGGCAATTCTCCCTGAATGTCAGACAGTCTGTGCTGACTCCCCTGTGCTCAGCTGGACAGGGAAAGTGGGGGCACAAACAGGGGACAGAAGGATAGAGACGGGGGCAGTGAAAGGAGGGCAAAGACAGGGGACAGAGACAAGAGGACAGAGACAAAGAACAGTGGCAGAGGAACAGAGGCAGAAAGAAAGTGTGAAAGAGGGACGAGATGGTCACTATGACAGAGAAGATACACCATGCTATAATGACTGTGTGTGGGGTTAGTCTGCCAGAGATGAGTAAAAGTAGCCATCATTATGATGGGGCCTTGGAATAAAGGAGCTTCGTCTTGCACCAGTGACCTGGAACCTGTGTGTGTTGGGGGGGGGGATCAGAATGAGATAGCTCTGGGATAAGTTTACAAATATGAGCACATCCATGGATCAAATTACCATGCCTGCCCCCACCCTCAGCTGTGACCTGCTGGGTTACAATGGCCAGACCTGTGCAATTCTGTTTCATTTTATTGGCGTCCCAGGGGAGCTCCGAGGAGCCCGACCCGCAAAGAACATTCTGCTCGTTCCCTTTCATTTTTTGCCTTCTTTTGTTGCAGATAAGCTATATTTTCTCATACACCGCTGATCACAGGGGCTGCCCCGCAGAGCTTACAATCTAATTTTTAGTTCCAGAGGCACCGGGACATAAAGTGTGTCTTTTCCAAGGAGCAGACTCTGGGATGTGAATTGGGTTCAGCCACAAAGGCAGCGGAGGTTACCGCTAGATATCTTTTTTATTTCCCCAAAAAGTGGTTTCTGCACCTAAAAGAGCACATTATTCTATACTTGGTGAGAGGTTTGTACGTCTGGCGGCAGGGCACATCTTTTCTAGTTACCAGTACCCCTGGCAGGGATTGGCGCCTGAGGGCAATTAGAACCCCTTCCCCTGCACCTTTTGCACAGGATGAGGGCGTACGCTGAGAGGAAGCAGCCCATGATAGCAGCACGAGAGACCGGTGAGTTACAAGCTCTTGGGCACAGCAGCTGTCTTTGTGTCCCTGTATACTTGTCACATGGGTCACACCTTGCGCGCTTGCTCTGTCCTGACGATCTACCTCTTAACTATCTCTGAGCATCTCTTCGTCTACTACTGACTTACATGTCTCATGTGGGAACCAGACCCCCCAACATTTTGCATATAACACTAGGTACCACTGAAATTCCGCTACTTGTGCTGGGTGCAGTCACCGATTGCAAAGTCCCCTAACCTATGCAGCTTACCACGGGGGGGGGAAAACGTTCTATTTAATAGGTAAAGCTGGCCTTATCCCTTTCTGTCGCTCCCTCTTCCACATACCTTGGGTATTCCTCCTATTCCTCCCACATCATTCCCTGTTCAGTTTTTTTTCTCTCTCTTCTTCCTCTCTGTCTTCTTCTTCCCTCCTGCCCCTCTCTCTTTCCCGTTCTCCCCTCTCCTCCCTCTCATCCGGACCCTTCTTCAATATGCTGTAGGTAAAGCCACTTCCCTGTTCTAGAGAAGACTTTAGTCCTCATTTGAACAAAGCTGACCTCTTTCCCAGCGCAGGAAGCATCTCCACACATTATAGAACGTGGGGTCAGTGTGTCTCATAATTTCTCCCTTTCCACTGTGCCGTCATCTCTCACACACTGTCTCTGCCCACTCTCCTTTCTCCCCCAGCTCCCACTCTCCCTTTACTCTGCTTGTGACCTCTGCTCTTCCCCCACGTCTCTCCCCCCCATGTCTTTCCCCCCTCTCCTCTCCCTTAATACTCTGTCTCTGCCCTCTTCTGTGTCCCTCTCTCCCCCCTTGTGCCCTGTTCTCTATCCCTGCTCTCTCTCCCCATATAAAAAAAAATGTTATCCTGAAGAAAAAATAGTTTTTCTAGACTTAAATGAGCACATTATTCAATATTTACTACACAATTTGAGTGTGGAGACGAAACCCTAACTCCCCAGTGGGACTCTCTTTCATCTTTCCTCTCTCCCCATGCTCTCATTGCCCCCCCCCCCAACTCTTTCCTCTCCCTCCCCCCATTATCTCTCTGCTCTCCCCCAGGTCCAGGCCCCGGTCGGTACAACCTCCCCCCCACCATTGGGTTTGTGAGTCATGATTACACCAGGTTCACTAGCCCTGCGTATTCCTTCCACGGGAAACCCTGCCGCTCCGGTAAGCACCACGCTTGACCCTCCCCCTGACACCTAGTCCAACATGGAAGCTTCAGCCAGGGCCGACACTTAACCACTTCAGTGCTGGAGACGCCAACAACGCATTGCGCAGCACCAGCTCTGAAGGGGTTAAGGGCCATCCTCCCTCCCTACGAAGTAACAGATTGTAGCAAATCTCAGACCCACCGTGTTTCTCCCCTCTATATTATAGAGGCAGGACTCCCCACCTCCCCCCTTCCCCACCCCGGCCTAGTATAAATAAACAAGCCAAATGGGTGGGCAACACACTGGCAAAAAGTAACATCTTTGAGCATCCCCCCCCCCCCACCCCCTGTTTCTTTTTATCTTTCCCCCCCTTCTTTTTCTGTATCTCTATCTTTCATCTCCACCTCCCTCTATCTCTCCCCCTTCTTTCCTCTCTTTCTATCGGACACTCTTTATTATCACTCTGTTCCTCGATGCCTTCCTCCCCTTCTCCTCCTTCATTCCTTGTCTTTCCCCCTCTCCTCTTCTTTCCACTCTCACTCACCCCCATGCTTCTTCCTTCGCTCTCCCTCACTCATCTCTTCCCCCTCCCTATCTCTCTCTCCTCCTCCACCTTCCTTTCTATCCTCCCTTCCCAGCGCACCAGAAGGACTCCAATCCAGGACCCCGATATTATGTGGACCCTAATCTCACTCGCTTCGGCCGCAGTGCAGGACCTGCCTACTCTATGCTGGCCCGGGGGAGGTCTGCAGGTAAGAGGAGGCCATAGGTCCCAGCCTGATGTATCACATAGTGAGGGGCCCCTGTGACCTTTTAATACCCCCCCTCCCCACACACAAACACACACACACTCTCCTCCCTCAGTCACTGTGTTGCTCTGAGTTTTAGCTGGTGGTCCTAGAGCTTATCCTGCAACCCTCACTGTGTACACAAGAGGGAGCCATAATCCCAAAACACCCACATCTGGTCACACACCGCTGTGTCACACAACAGTTAGGGGGTTAACTAGGGGCAGTTACTGTGTGAAGAACACACTATTACTGTTAAGGGAAAGGTAAAAGCATTTAAATCTGCGTGTTATTAATGATATCTCACTGCATGCTATTATATTGTAAAAAATATATATATATATATATATATTCACAGCGCTTCTCCGTGTAAGCAGCATGCTGCTGGCGAAAAAATTGGCCATACATATGTGAAAAAACAGAGTGAATCCCTGCGCTTCTCCCATAGGGCTAACAATAAATGGGGAAATAAATATACATAGTGAAACCTAAGTCTGTAAGACAAAGGAGACTTTGGTTACATCCTTTGATCAAATAATGACAAGCCTGCTAACCAACGTCAAGGTAAGTCCCAATAGCAAGTCCCTATGCTACATGCATACTAATGTTTATGAATTCTGTGAAATATACCCTAAAAGGGTTAATAAACTACGCATATGCTTATGTGACTTAGTGCAGTTAAAAACTGCTATATACCTGTGAAAATACTTACTTGTAGGCAAGTCTTAAGACAGTCACTACCTGTAAAGTGGAAAGTGAATTTATAGGGACCTTACTGGGAGATTACATACCTTGAATGGATAAAATAATAGGAAAGGAGTCACTGCCCCGCAGAGCTTGCAATCTAAGTGGTAAGTGGGGAGAACTTACAGAGGCAGTACGAGAATGTTCGGATAAGTGCATATGAGATGTATAGTACCAGAGAGCTACCCAAATGCTTCATTAAAGTGGTGGGTTCTAAGAGAGGTCCTAAAGGTGGATAGAGAGGGTGCCAGTCGGATAGTGAGGGGAAGGACATTCCAGAGGTGTGGGGCAATGAGTGAGAAAGGTTTAAGGCGGGAGAGGGCTTTAGATACAAAAGCAGACAGAAGATAGGGCTGAGAAATTAGGGCTGAGATGTAATGAGGGGCAGAAGAGTGTATAGCCTTAAAAGACAGGCAGAGAATGACAGGATTTAATAGGAAGCCAGGAGAGGGATTTCAGCAGGAGACATAGACAGATTTAGGAGAGAGTAAAGTGATTCTAACAGCAGCATTTAGGACAGATTGAAGGGGAGACAGGTGAGAGGCAGGAAGGCCGGACAGTAGAAGGTTACAATAGTTTAGACGGGAGAGAATGAGGCCGCGATTATAGCTGCCGCGACGGCTCGCACACGCGCATCGCGAACATGCCTCAATCCTATGAAGTCGCCCATTGTGTGCGCAAGCGTGCGCACAATGAGACGCAACAGCGTCAACTTGCCCGCAACGCACCCTCCTCCACCCCCCCACCCCCCCGCGTGAGCTTGCGAAATAGCCAGGACACCCGGTGCTCATGCTAGGAGAGATGGTGACGTCACCGCTCTCAAACATGAGCGCGGTCAGCGCCAGCGGGGCCACAGCCTTATGTTTTTTTAATTGGGGGGGGGGGGAATTGTACTTAAAAAGTAGTATGGGTTTATGAAAATTAGATTTCAATAGAGGAGTGTTTGGACCAAACACGTGATATCTCATGTTCTGTACCAGTGACCTCTCTGGGAGAAAACATATGACATCTGGTAATGTATAGGGGTTTCTTTTATGTTATATCCTTTTTATTTTGAGAAACTGTTCTGCTTTTATTGTAATTGTATGTTCTTGTAACCCTTTTTTTGTAATCTAAGCACTGTATTTTTATATATATATTAATACATTTAATAAGTAATGCTTAGGGCTCTGAATGAACTGTTGCACGCTCTGGAGAGAGTATTTAAATTTTCAGACACATATTGCTACAACGGATTTTTGTGTGTTAAATGCATAGTTTTTTCTATCATATACAGGGACCTGGGACCCTGGCAAATATTAATTTTACATCTTTGATTTGTATTTCCGGTTGGTGGCAGCGTATAGGTATGATTGCAATTGAGTAAGGGGTTAATATTAACTAATTGGAGGTACCTTTGCGGAGGAGACAGGTGAGTTGGCTAGAGTAGCCGTGTGTATTGACCCTGATTGCATATGTAAGTGACGTGCTCACATGTGTGCCGTTCGTGACAGGTGGTATATGGGGACGGATTTAGGGGAGATGTTACTCATCTGAGGGACCTTTGCGAAAGTGAAGGGTGGGGCAGCTTGCGAGCTGTGTATTAATCCTTGTCTTTTAGGGGAGATATTGTCCATTTGAGGGACCATTGTGGAAATGGGAAAAGTGGGACTGCTTGCCAGCGGAGTATTAAACTTGTCCTGTATGCAGGTCACGTGCTCGCAGGGGTGCCGTACGTGACAATGTGTCTATATTATTTTATGGCTATATGTTATTATACGGCTGTGTGTTATTATATGGCTGTGTGTTATTACATGGCTGTGTATGTATTACAATGCTGCGTGTTATTACATGACTGTGTGTTATTACATGGCTGTGTGTTATTACATGGCTGTGTGTTATTACATGTCTGTGTGTTATTACATGGCGGTGTGTTATTACATGGCGGTGTGTTATTACATGGCTGTGTGTTATTACATGGCGGTGTGTTATTACATGGCGGTGTGTTATTACATGGCGGTGTGTTGTTACATGCCTGTGTGTTATTACATGGCTGTGTGTTATTACATGGTGGTGTGTTATTACATGGCGGTGGTGTGTTATTACAATGCTGTGTGTTATTACATGGCTGTGTGTTATTACATGGCTGTGTGTTATTACATGGCGGTGTGTTGTTACATGCCTGTGTGTTATTACATGGCGGTGTGTTATTACATGGCGGTGTGTTATTACATGGCGGTGGTGTGTTATTACAATGCTGTGTGTTATTACATGGCGGTGTGTTATTACATGGCGGTGTGTTGTTACATGGCGGTGTGTTGTTACATGCCTGTGTGTTATTACATGCCTGTGTGTTATTACATGGCTCCTGTGTTATTACATGCCTGTGTGTTATTACATGGCGGTGTGTTGTTACATGCCTGTGTGTTATTACATGCCTGTGTGTTATTACATGGCTGTGTGTTATTACATGGCGGTGTGTTATTACATGGCTGTGTGTTATTACATGGCGGTGTGTTGTTACATGCCTGTGTGTTATTACATGCCTGTGTGTTATTACATGCCTGTGCGTTATTACATGGCGGTGTGTTGTTACATGCCTGTGTGTTATTACATGCCTGTGTGTTATTACATGGCTGTGTGTTATTACATGGCTGTGTGTTGTTACATGTCGGGGTGTTATTACATGGCGGTGGTGTGCTATTACAATGCTGTGTGTTATTACATTGGTGTGTGTTATTACATGGCGGTGTGTTATTACATGGCGGTGTGTTGTTACATGCCTGTGTGTTATTACATGCCTGTGTGTTATTACATGGCGGTGTGTTGTTACATGGCGGGGTGTTATTACATGGCGGTGGTGTGTTATTACAATGCTGTGTGTTATTACATGGCTGTGTGTTATTACATGGCGGTGTGTTATTACATGGCTGTGTGTTATTACATTGCGGTGTGTTATTACATGGCGGTGTGTTATTACATGGCTGTGTGTTATTACATGGCGGTGGTGTGTTATTACAATGCTGTGTGTTATTACATGGCGGTGTGTTATTACATGGCGGTGGTGTGTTATTACATGGCGGTGTGTTATTACAATGCTGTGTGTTATTACATGGCTGCGTGTTATTACATGGCTGTGTGTTGTTACATGCCTGTGTGTTGTTACATGCCTGTGTGTTATTACATGCCTGTGTGTTATTACATGGCGGTGTGTTATTACATGGCTGTGTGTTATTACATGGCTGTGTGTTATTACATGGCTGTGTGTTATTACATGGCGGTGTGTTATTACATGGCGGTGTGTTATTACAATGCTGTGTGTTATTACATGGCTGTGTGTTATTACATGGCGGTGTGTTGTTACATGCCTGTGTGTTGTTACATGCCTGTCTGTTATTACATGGCGGTGTGTTATTACATGGCTGTGTGTTGTTACATGGCGGTGTTGTGTTATTACATGGCTGTGTGTTATTACATGGCGGTGTGTTATTACATGGCGGTGTGTTATTACATGGCGGTGGTGTGTTATTACATGGCGGTGGTGTGTTATTACATGGCGGTGTGTTATTACATGGCGGTGGTGTGTTATTACATGGCGGTGTGTTATTACATGGCGGTGGTGTGTTATTACATGGCTGTGTGTTATTACATGGCTGTGTGTTATTACATGGCGGTGGTGTGTTATTGCATGGCGGTGTGTTATTACATGGCGGTGGTGTGTTATTACATGGCTGTGTGTTATTACATGGCGGTGTGTTATTACATGGCGGTGTGTTATTACATGGCGGTGTGTTATTACATGGCGGTGGTGTGTTATTACATGGCGGTGTGTTATTACATGGCTGTGTGTTATTACATGGCGGTGTGTTATTACATGGCGGCGGTGTGTTATTACATGGCGGCGGTGTGTTATTACATGGCGGCGGTGTGTTATTACATGGCGGTGGTGTGTTATTACATGGCGGTGGTGTGTTATTACATGGCGGTGTGTTATTACATGGCTGTGTGTTATTACATGGCGGTGTGTTATTACATGGCGGTGTGTTATTACATGGCGGTGTGTTATTACATGGCGGTGTGTTGTTACATGCCTGTGTGTTATTACATGGCTGTGTGTTATTACATGGTGGTGTGTTATTACATGGCGGTGGTGTGTTATTACAATGCTGTGTGTTATTACATGGCTGTGTGTTATTACATGGCTGTGTGTTATTACATGGCGGTGTGTTGTTACATGCCTGTGTGTTATTACATGCCTGTGTGTTATTACATGCCTGTGTGTTATTACATGGCGGTGTGTTGTTACATGCCTGTGTGTTATTACATGCCTGTGTGTTATTACATGGCTGTGTGTTATTACATGGCTGTGTGTTGTTACATGTCGGGGTGTTATTACATGGCGGTGGTGTGCTATTACAATGCTGTGTGTTATTACATTGGTGTGTGTTATTACATGGCGGTGTGTTATTACATGGCGGTGTGTTGTTACATGCCTGTGTGTTATTACATGCCTGTGTGTTATTACATGGCGGTGTGTTGTTACATGGCGGGGTGTTATTACATGGCGGTGGTGTGTTATTACAATGCTGTGTGTTATTACATGGCTGTGTGTTATTACATGGCGGTGTGTTATTACATGGCTGTGTGTTATTACATGGCGGTGTGTTATTACATGGCGGTGTGTTATTACATGGCGGTGTGTTATTACATGGCGGTGGTGTGTTATTACATGGCGGTGTGTTATTACAATGCTGTGTGTTATTACATGGCTGCGTGTTATTACATGGCTGTGTGTTGTTACATGCCTGTGTGTTGTTACATGCCTGTGTGTTATTACATGCCTGTGTGTTATTACATGGCGGTGTGTTATTACATGGCTGTGTGTTATTACATGGCTGTGTGTTATTACATGGCTGTGTGTTATTACATGGCGGTGTGTTATTACATGGCGGTGTGTTATTACAATGCTGTGTGTTATTACATGGCTGTGTGTTATTACATGGCGGTGTGTTGTTACATGCCTGTGTGTTGTTACATGCCTGTCTGTTATTACATGGCGGTGTGTTATTACATGGCTGTGTGTTGTTACATGGCGGTGTTGTGTTATTACATGGCTGTGTGTTATTACATGGCGGTGTGTTATTACATGGCGGTGTGTTATTACATGGCGGTGGTGTGTTATTACATGGCGGTGGTGTGTTATTACATGGCGGTGTGTTATTACATGGCGGTGGTGTGTTATTACATGGCGGTGTGTTATTACATGGCGGTGGTGTGTTATTACATGGCTGTGTGTTATTACATGGCTGTGTGTTATTACATGGCGGTGGTGTGTTATTGCATGGCGGTGTGTTATTACATGGCGGTGGTGTGTTATTACATGGCTGTGTGTTATTACATGGCGGTGTGTTATTACATGGCGGTGTGTTATTACATGGCGGTGTGTTATTACATGGCGGTGGTGTGTTATTACATGGCGGTGTGTTATTACATGGCGGTGTGTTATTACATGGCGGTGTGTTATTACATGGCGGCGGTGTGTTATTACATGGCGGCGGTGTGTTATTACATGGCGGCGGTGTGTTATTACATGGCGGCGGTGTGTTATTACATGGCGGTGGTGTGTTATTACATGGCGGTGTGTTATTACATGGCGGTGGTGTGTTATTACATGGCGGTGTGTTATTACATGGCGGTGGTGTGTTATTACATGGCTGTGTGTTATTACATGGCGGTGGTGTGTTATTGCATGGCGGTGTGTTATTACATGGCGGTGGTGTGTTATTACATGGCTGTGTGTTATTACATGGCGGTGTGTTATTACATGGCGGTGTGTTATTACATGGCGGTGTGTTATTACATGGCGGTGGTGTGTTATTACATGGCGGTGTGTTATTACATGGCGGTGTGTTATTACATGGCGGTGTGTTATTACATGGCGGCGGTGTGTTATTACATGGCGGCGGTGTGTTATTACATGGCGGCGGTGTGTTATTACATGGCGGCGGTGTGTTATTACATGGCGGTGGTGTGTTATTACATGGCGGTGGTGTGTTATTACATGGCAGTGTGTTATTACATGGCGGTGTGTTATTACATGGCGGTGTGTTATTACATGGCTGTGGTGTGTTATTACAATGCTGTGTGTTATTACATGGCTGTGTGTTATTACATGGCTGTGTGTAATTACATGGCGGTGGTGTGTTATTACAATGCTGTGTGTTATTACATGGCTGTGTGTTATTACATGGCTGTGTGTTATTACATGGCGGTGTGTTGTTACATGGCTGTGTGTTATTACATGGCGGTGTGTTGTTACATGCCTGTGTGTTATTACATGGCGGTGTGTTGTTACATGCCTGTGTGTTATTACATGGCGGTGTGTTATTACATGGCTGTGTGTTATTACATGGCTGTGTGTTATTACATGGCTGTGTGTTATTACATGGCGGTGTGTTATTACAATGCTGTGTGTTATTACATGGCGGTGTGTTGTTACATGGCTGTGTGTTATTACATGGCTGTGTGTTATTACATGGCGGTGTGTTATTACATGGCGGTGTGTTGTTACATGCCTGTGTGTTATTACATGGCTGTGTGTTATTACATGGCGGTGGTGTGTTATTACATGGCGGTGGTGTGTTATTACAATGCTGTGTGTTATTACATGGCTGTGTGTTATGACATGGCTGTGTGTAATTACATGGCGGTGGTGTGTTATTACATGGCTGTGTGTTATTACATGGCGGTGTGTTGTTACATGGCTGTGTGTTATTACATGGCTGTGTGTTATTACATGGCGATGTGTTGTTACATGCCTGTGTGTTATTACATGGCTGTGTGTTATTACATGGCTGTGTGTTATTACATGGCTGTGTGTTATTACATGGCGGTGGTGTGTTATTACAATGCTGTGTGTTATTACATGGCTGTGTGTTATTACATGGCTGTGTGTAATTACATGGCGGTGGTGTGTTATTACAATGCTGTGTGTTATTACATGGCTGTGTGTTATTACATGGCTGTGTGTTATTACATGGCGTTGTGTTGTTACATGGCTGTGTGTTATTACATGGCGGTGTGTTGTTACATGCCTGTGTGTTATTACATGGCGTGTGATGTTACATGCCTGTGTGTTATTACATGGCGGTGTGTTATTACATGGCTGTGTGTTATTACATGGCTGTGATTTATTACATGTCTGTGTGTTATTACATGGCGGTGTGTTATTACAATGCTGTGTGTTATTACATGGCGGTGTGTTGTTACATGGCTGTGTGTTATTACATGGCTGTCTGTTATTACATGGCGGTGTGTTATTACAATGCTGTGTGTTATTACATGGCGGTGTGTTGTTAGATGCAGGTGTGTTATTACATGGCGGTGTGTTATTACATGGCTGTGTGTTATTACATGGCTGTGTGTTATTACATGGCTGTGTGTTATTACATGGCGGTGTGTTATTCCATGGCGATGTGTTATTACATGGCGGTGTGTTATTACAATGCTGTGTGTTATTACATGGCTGTGTGTTATTACATGGCTGTGTGTTATTACATGGCGGTGTGTTGTTACATGCCTGTGTTTTATTACATGGCGGTGTGTTATTACATGGCTGTGTGTTGTTACATGCCTGTGTGTTGTTACATGCCTGTGTGTTATTACATGCCTGTGTGTTATTACATGTTGGTGTGTTATTACATGGCTGTGTGTTATTACATGGCTGTGTGTTATTACATGGCGGTGTGTTATTACATGGCGGTGGTGTGTTATTACATGGCGGTGGTGTGTTATTACAATGCGGTGTGTTATTACATGGCGGTATGTTATTACATGCCTGTGTGTTATTACATGGCTGTGTGTTATTACATGGCTGTGGTGTGTTATTACAATGCTGTGTGTTATTACATGGCTGTGTGTTATTACATGGCTGTGTGTAATTACATGGCGGTGGTGTGTTATTACAATGCTGTGTGTTATTACATGGCTGTGTGTTATTACATGCCTGTGTGTTATTACATGGCGGTGTGTTGTTACATGCCTGTGTGTTATTACATGGCGGTGTGTTATTACATGGCTGTGTGTTATTACATGGCTGTGTGTTATTACATGTCTGTGTGTTATTACATGGCGGTGTGTTATTACATGGCGGTGTGTTGTTACATGGCTGTGTGTTATTACATGGCTGTGTGTTATTACAATGCTGTGTGTTATTACATGGCTGTGTGTTATTACATGCCTGTGTGTTATTACATGGCGGTGTGTTGTTACATGCCTGTGTGTTATTACATGGCGGTGTGTTATTACAATGCTGTGTGTTATTACATGGCGGTGTGTTGTTACATGGCTGTTTGTTATTACATGGCTGTGTGTTATTACATGGCGGTGTGTTATTACATGGCTTTGTGTTATTACATGGCGGTGTGTTGTTAGATGCCTGTGTGTTATTACATGGCGGTGTGTTATTACATGGCTGTGTGTTATTACATGGCTGTGTGTTATTACATGGCTGTGTGTTATTACATGGCTGTGTGTTATTACATGGCGGTGTGTTATTACATGGCGGTGTGTTATTACATGGCGGTGTGTTATTACAATGCTGTGTGTTATTACATGGCTGCGTGTTATTACATGGCGGTGTGTTGTTACATGCCTGTGTTTTATTACATGGCGGTGTGTTATTACATGGCTGTGTGTTGTTACATGCCTGTGTGTTGTTACATGCCTGTGTGTTATTACATGCCTGTGTGTTATTACATGGCGGTGTGTTATTACATGGCTGTGTGTTATTACATGGCTGTGTGTTATTACATGGCTGTGTGTTATTACATGGCGGTGTGTTATTACATGGCGGTGTGTTATTACATGGCGGTGTGTTATTACAATGCTGTGTGTTATTACATGGCTGTGTGTTATTACATGGCGGTGTGTTGTTACATGCCTGTGTGTTGTTACATGCCTGTCTGTTATTACATGGCGGTGTGTTATTACATGGCTGTGTGTTGTTACATGGCGGTGTTGTGTTATTACATGGCTGTGTGTTATTACATGGCGGTGTGTTATTACATGGCGGTGTGTTATTACATGGCGGTGGTGTGTTATTACATGGCGGTGGTGTGTTATTACATGGCGGTGTGTTATTACATGGCGGTGGTGTGTTATTACATGGCGGTGGTGTGTTATTACATGGCGGTGTGTTATTACATGGCGGTGGTGTGTTATTACATGGCTGTGTGTTATTACATGGCTGTGTGTTATTACATGGCGGTGGTGTGTTATTACATGGCGGTGTGTTATTACATGGCGGTGGTGTGTTATTACATGGCTGTGTGTTATTACATGGCGGTGTGTTATTACATGGCGGTGTGTTATTACATGGCGGTGTGTTATTACATGGCGGTGGTGTGTTATTACATGGCGGTGTGTTATTACATGGCGGTGTGTTATTACATGGCGGTGTGTTATTACATGGCGGCGGTGTGTTATTACATGGCGGCGGTGTGTTATTACATGGCGGCGGTGTGTTATTACATGGCGGTGGTGTGTTATTACATGGCGGTGGTGTGTTATTACATGGCGGTGTGTTATTACATGGCGGTGTGTTATTACATGGCGGTGTGTTATTACATGGCGGTGTGTTATTACATGGCTGTGTATTATTACATGGCTGTGTGTTGTTACATGCCTGTGTGTTATTACATGGCGGTGTGTTATTACATGGCGGTGTGTTATTACATGGCGGTGTGTTATTACATGGCGGTGTGTTATTACATGGCTGTGTGTTATTACATGGCGGTGTGTTATTACATGGCGGTGTGTTGTGTCTTTCACAGATCAGAAGGTGGCTGCTCCTGGTCCTGGGATGTACGATCCTCAGAGATGCCTGATCCCCACTCACCACAGACCCCCGTCCTATTCCATGGGGTCTCGAACCCATTACCGCTCCATGGATCAGGTCCCGGCCCCCAACACATACTCGCTCCCCCCTGTGCTGGGGCCCCGGGCCCCCGGGAAGCTCTCTGCCCCCGCGTACAGCCTTTCAGGACGGCCCCGGGCTGGGGGGCACTCTGAGGATTTGGCTCAGACCCCCGGCCCCGCTCACTATCATCTGACAGAGCCCAGCAGCTACCTGCAACGAGGGCCAGCCTACTCCATGCTGGCAAGACACAGAGGAGCCAAGAGGGAACCCAGCACCCCAGGGCCAGGGGCCTACAGCCCTGAAAAGGTGACAGCGCACCAGAGCAAAGCCCCCGCCTACTCACTGGGGGTGCGACATTCAGAATACACTAACCCTCTTATTATAGAGGTGCCCAACTGAGAGGGGCGCACCGCTACCTCTCAGCCTGATCCTATCATTGCAATATCTACATATATCTCAGTCTTGTCCTGTCATTGTAATATGTAATATCTCATATCCCATTACCGGGTGCAATACGGCTACTATATCTGTTTCTCTAAACATATTATATATATATATTATTTATCTTCGTCTGATCTGGATATTGTAACATACACGGCTATCTCTCCGTGTGATCTTAACATTGGAACATACACAGCTATCACTCCGTGTGATCCTGACATTGTAACGTACACGGCTATCTCTCCGTGTGATTCTGACATTGTAACGTACACGGCTATCTCTCCGTGTGATTCTGACATTGTAACGTACACGGCTATCTCTCCATGTGATCCTGTGCTGCGTTTCCTCCCCTCCTATGAGTGATTGATTATAAGACAATTGCTAAAGAGGTTCTGTGTAAGTAAAGAGTGTGACTGACTCCTATAGATGGACTGAGGGACAGATGATATGACAGACAGCTGTGTTTGGCTTTCTCTGGAGAAGGGGGTGATCTTAAAGTTAGAAAAAGCTTTACTTTCATGTATGTAAGATGTTAGTCATACATTATGTCACGCAGACCAAACATGTAAAAACCACATTGAGAGATAATATTAGATTAGAACGCCTGTGGATGTCGTTTTCTCTGGATAAAAGACAGCATACTTGTAGATTAGTTGGAAAAGGATATCAGAAGTAGGATAATATCAGGATGAGACGTTTCCAGCAGAGAGACGCAAGGAATGACAAGGTCGCCATCTTTGAGAGCACATCTAAGAACTTGATGTGAAATACCATATATCTCTGAACTGCAAGTAAAATTGAATAAACGTTTTTATGCGCTGAACCCGAATGCTGACATTTCTTATCTATGTAGCTAATTTACCCCAATGAGTCATGGTCCCTAGGGCTGTATAGGGGTTCATTTTCCCTAGGCCTTAGTTGTTGCACATTGGTGTATCTAAAATGTTTCTAGTTAAAGGTTAGTGTCTGGCACCTCCTTAAGTTCTGGAAGTTGCCTGAAGGTCACCTGATAAGGGTGGGCTAAACATATAATCAGGTCACCCCATTAGTCTGCCCAGCAACAGGGGTGGGGGACAGGGTCGCCACCTTCGACTGAAGGCCAACCTGGAGATTTGTTATTTATTTACATAAAGCACTTACCTCCCGGCATCTAGCCCCCTGCAACTCACTTCAATATGGCTGCGTGGCATCAGATGATGCCGGGTTGCCATGACAATGGGACACTACGCGGTATCGCGGCATCACGCGGCATCAAGTTGCCATGACAATGTGGCGACGCACGACGCCGTGACGTCGCGTTTCGTTGTCATGGCTTAGGTTGCCAGGTGTCCGGTATTGAACCGGACAGCCATGTATTAGGTTACTCTGTCCTGTATAAAATGAGATATAATACATGTATGTGTGCGCGGGGAAGGGGACATGTATGTGTGGTGTGCGGGGGGGGGGGACATGTATGTGTGGTGTGCGGGGGGGGGGGGACATGTATGTGTGCGCGGGGAAGGGGACATGTATGTGTGCGCGGGGAAGGGGACACGTATGTGTGCGCGGGGAAGGGGACATGTATGTGTGGTGTGCGGGGGGGGGGACATGTATGTGTGCGCGGGGAAGGGGACATGTATGTGTGCGCGGGGAAGGGGACACGTATGTGTGGTGTGCGGGGGGGGACATGTATGTGTGCACGGGGAAGGGGACATGTATGTGTGGTGTGCGGGGGGGGGACATGTATGTGTGCGCGGGGAAGGGGACATGTATGTGTGGTGTGCGGGGGGGACATGTATGTGTGCGCGGGGAAGGGGACATGTATGTGTGGTGTGCGGGGGGGGGACATGTATGTGTGCGCGGGGAAGGGGACATGTATGTGTGGGCGGGGAAGGGGACATGTATGTGTGCGCGGTGAAGGGGACATGTATGTGTGCGCGGTGAAGGGGACATGTATGTGTGCGCGGTGAAGGGGACATGTATGTGTGCGCGGGGAAGGGGACATGTATGTGTGCGCGGGGAAGGGGACATGTATGTGTGCGCGGGGAAGGGGACATGTATGTGTGGTGTGCGGGGGGGGGAGGGGGGAGGTTTGGAGTGGGATTTCCCCTGAGAAGGGATAGAGCAGGGCTGCTGCTGCTAGGGGGCTGGGCAGCTTCCTCCATCCTGATTGGCTGCTGCTGTGTAATGCAGCCAATCAGGAGGAGGTGGCAGGAGCCTGGGGGTGGGGCCAAAGTTCGGAGGAAAAGCATGGAGCAAAGAGAGGTGAGTCTGCATCCTGTGTGTATTTGTTCTGTTTTGTCCTGGTGAGTGTTTATTTGTACTGTTTTGTGTGTGTGTTTTCTTTGTCTGTCTTGTGGGGGTGATAATGACAGGGAGGGAGGGTAATAATGACAAGGGGGGGTGAGAGGATGTAGAGAGGGGGGTGAGAGGATGAAGGGAGGGGGGGTGAGAGGATGAAGGGAGGGGGTGAGAGGATGAAGGGAGGCGGGGTGAGAGGATGAAGGGAGGCGGGGTGAGAGGATGAAGGGAGGGGGGTGAGAGGATGAAGGGAGAGGTGAGAGGATGAAAGGAGCGGGTGGTGAGAGGATGAAGGGGGGATGAGAGAGGATGAAGGAAGGTGGGGGTGAGAGGATGAAAGGAAGGGCGTGAGAGAGGATGAAGGGAGCAGGGGTGAGAGGATGAAGGGAGGGAGGGTGACAGGATGGGAGGGGGGTGAGGATGGGAGGGGGGTGAGAGGATGAAGGGAGCGGGGTGACAGAGGATGAAGGGAGGGGGGATGAGTGGATGAAGGGAGGGGGGATGAGTGGACGAAGGGAGGGGGGATGAGTGGATGAATGGGGGTGAGTGAGGATGAAGGGGGGGTTGAGAGAGGATGAAGGGAGGCGGGGTGAGAGGATGAAGGGAGGCGGGGTGAGAGGATGAAGGGAGGCGGGGTGGGAGGATGAAGGGAGGGGGGTGAGAGGATGAAGGGAGAGGTGAGAGGATGAAAGGAGCGGGTGGTGAGAGGATGAAGGGGGGATGAGAGAGGATGAAGGAAGGTGGGGTGAGAGGATGAAAGGAAGGGCGTGAGAGAGGATGAAGGGAGCAGGGGTGAGAGGATGAAGGGAGGGAGGGTGACAGGATGGGAGGGGGGTGAGGATGGGAGGGGGGTGAGAGGATGAAGGGAGGCGGGGTGAGAGGATGAAGGGAGGCGGGGTGAGAGGATGAAGGGAGGGGGGTGAGAGGATGAAGGGAGAGGTGAGAGGATGAAAGGAGCGGGTGGTGAGAGGATGAAGGGGGGATGAGAGAGGATGAAGGAAGGTGGGGGTGAGAGGATGAAAGGAAGGGCGTGAGAGAGGATGAAGGGAGCAGGGGTGAGAGGATGAAGGGAGGGAGGGTGACAGGATGGGAGGGGGGTGAGGATGGGAGGGGGGTGAGAGGATGAAGGGAGCGGGGTGACAGAGGATGAAGGGAGGGGGGATGAGTGGATGAAGGGAGGGGGGATGAGTGGACGAAGGGAGGGGGGATGAGTGGATGAATGGGGGTGAGTGAGGATGAAGGGGGGGTTGAGAGAGGATGAAGGGAGGGGGTGAGAGGATGAAGGGAGGCGGGGTGAGAGGATGAAGGGAGGCGGGGTGAGAGGATGAAGGGAGGCGGGGTGAGAGGATGAAGGGAGGGGGGTGAGAGGATGAAGGGAGAGGTGAGAGGATGAAAGGAGCGGGTGGTGAGAGGATGAAGGGGGGATGAGAGAGGATGAAGGAAGGTGGGGGTGAGAGGATGAAAGGAAGGGCGTGAGAGAGGATGAAGGGAGCAGGGGTGAGAGGATGAAGGGAGGGAGGGTGACAGGATGGGAGGGGGGTGAGGATGGGAGGGGGGTGAGAGGATGAAGGGAGGCGGGTGAGAGGATGAAGGGAGGCAGGGTGAGAGGATGAAGGGAGGGGGATGAGAGGATGAAGGGAGAGGTGAGAGGATGAAAGGAGCGGGTGGTGAGAGGATGAAGGGGGGATGAGAGAGGATGAAGGAAGGTGGGGGTGAGAGGATGAAAGGAAGGGCGTGAGAGAGGATGAAGGGAGCAGGGGTGAGAGGATGAAGGGAGGGAGGGTGACAGGATGGGAGGGGGGTGAGGATGGGAGGAGGGTGAGAGTATGAAGGGAGCGGGGTGACAGAGGATGAAGGGAGGGGGGATGAGTGGATGAAGGGAGGGGGGATGAGTGGATGAAGGGAGGGGGGATGAGTGGACGAAGGGAGTGGGGATGAGTGGACGAAGGGAGGGGGGTTGAGTGGATGAATGGGGGTGAGTGAGGATGAAGGGGGGGTTGAGAGAGGATGAAGGGAGGGGGGTGAGAGGATGAAGGGAGGCGGGGTGAGAGGATGAAGGGAGGCGGGGTGGGAGGATGAAGGGAGGGGGGTGAGAGGATGAAGGGAGAGGTGAGAGGATGAAAGGAGCGGGTGGTGAGAGGATGAAGGGGGGATGAGAGAGGATGAAGGAAGGTGGGGGTGAGAGGATGAAAGGAAGGGCGTGAGAGAGGATGAAGGGAGTAGGGGTGAGAGGATGAAGGGAGGGAGGGTGACAGGATGGGAGGGGGGTGAGGATGGGAGGGGGGTGAGAGGATGAAGGGAGGCGGGGTGAGAGGATGAAGGGAGGCGGGTGAGAGGATGAAGGGAGGGGGGTGAGAGGATGAAGGGAGAGGTGAGAGGATGAAAGGAGCGGGTGGTGAGAGGATGAAGGGGGGATGAGAGAGGATGAAGGAAGGTGGGGGTGAGAGGATGAAAGGAAGGGCGTGAGAGAGGATGAAGGGAGCAGGGGTGAGAGGATGAAGGGAGGGAGGGTGACAGGATGGGAGGGGGGTGAGGATGGGAGGGGTGAGAGGATGAAGGGAGCGGGGTGACAGAGGATGAAGGGAGGGGGGATGAGTGGATGAAGGGAGGGGGGATGAGTGGATGAAGGGAGGGGGGATGAGTGGACGAAGGGAGGGGGGATGAGTGGACGAAGGGAGGGGGGATGAGTGGACGAAGGGAGGGGGGATGAGTGGATGAATGGGGGTGAGTGAGGATGAAGGGGGGGTTGAGAGAGGATGAAGGGAGGCGGGGTGAGAGGATGAAGGGAGGCGGGGTGAGAGGATGAAGGGAGGCGGGGTGGGAGGATGAAGGGAGGGGGGTGAGAGGATGAAGGGAGAGGTGAGAGGATGAAAGGAGCGGGTGGTGAGAGGATGAAGGGGGGATGAGAGAGGATGAAGGAAGGTGGGGGTGAGAGGATGAAAGGAAGGGCGTTAGAGAGGATGAAGGGAGCAGGGGTGAGAGGATGAAGGGAGGGAGGGTGACAGGATGGGAGGGGGGTGAGGATGGGAGGGGGGTGAGAGGATGAAGGGAGGCGGGGTGAGAGGATGAAGGGAGGCGGGGTGAGAGGATGAAGGGAGGGGGGTGAGAGGATGAAGGGAGAGGTGAGAGGATGAAAGGAGCGGGTGGTGAGAGGATTAAGGGGGGATGAGAGAGGATGAAGGAAGGTGGGGGTGAGAGGATGAAAGGAAGGGCGTGAGAGAGGATGAAGGGAGCAGGGGTGAGAGGATGAAGGGAGGGAGGGTGACAGGATGGGAGGGGGGTGAGGATGGGAGGGTGGTGAGAGGATGAAGGGAGCGGGGTGACAGAGGATGAAGGGAGGGGGGATGAGTGGACGAAGGGAGGGGGGATGAGTGGATGAATGGGGGTGAGTGAGGATGAAGGGGGGGTTGAGAGGATGAAGGGAGGGGGTGAGAGGATGAAGGGAGGCGGGGTGAGAGGATGAAGGGAGGCGGGGTGAGAGGATGAAGGGAGGCGGGGTGAGAGGATGAAGGGAGGGGGGTGAGAGGATGAAGGGAGAGGTGAGAGGATGAAAGGAGCGGGTGGTGAGAGGATGAAGGGGGGATGAGAGAGGATGAAGGAAGGTGGGGGTGAGAGGATGAAAGGAAGGGCGTGAGAGAGGATGAAGGGAGCAGGGGTGAGAGGATGAAGGGAGGGAGGGTGACAGGATGGGAGGGGGGTGAGGATGGGAGGGGGGTGAGAGGATGAAGGGAGGCGGGGTGAGAGGATGAAGGGAGGCGGGGTGAGAGGATGAAGGGAGGGGGGTGAGAGGATGAAGGGAGAGGTGAGAGGATGAAAGGAGCGGGTGGTGAGAGGATGAAGGGGGGATGAGAGAGGATGAAGGAAGGTGGGGGTGAGAGGATGAAAGGAAGGGCGTGAGAGAGGATGAAGGGAGCAGGGGTGAGAGGATGAAGGGAGGGAGGGTGACAGGATGGGAGGGGGGTGAGGATGGGAGGGGGGTGAGAGGATGAAGGGAGCGGGGTGACAGAGGATGAAGGGAGGGGGGATGAGTGGATGAAGGGAGGGGGGATGAGTGGACGAAGGGAGGGGGGATGAGTGGATGAATGGGGGTGAGTGAGGATGAAGGGGGGGTTGAGAGAGGATGAAGGGAGGGGGTGAGAGGATGAGGGGAGGGGGTGAGAGGACAAGGTGGGAGGATAAGGGGAGAGAGAGAGGATGAGGAGGGGTACAACAATCTTGGAATTTCTGGGAGGAGCATTGTCCTGGAACTAGATTCCATATTCCTCTGTCTTCCCCTTCAGTTTATGGGATTCATTTCTCCCTTGTTTAGTTGCCTGTCATTTTCCCCTGTCCCAGCAGCTTGCTGTATCAGAAATTCAACATTATTGCTACATGTTGTGGTTTCCTTAGACATTTCAGTGAGTTGCTATAGCAACCCCAGCCTTTCTCCCAAATGGGCTAGTCTGCTTTCTCCCCCTCTGCTCTGCCCACAGATGGTCTGTCCCCAGTCTATCTTGCTACCCAGCATACATTGGGACTTCCTTTCCACCATAATCACTGGCTGAGTGAGTACCTCTGTAACTGTTCTAGTTGCAGGATTACCCTTTTCACATGTCCTTAACTACAAAGCACCCACAGAGAGACATTATCTAAACACCAACATCTCTTCACAAGTGCCTGTCTTTTATGCTGCTTTGAAAAGAGGGCCGAGTTGAACCTATCTGGGCTAATCATCCTACACATGACCCTGGCCTCCAGAATAGTGAAAAGGATACCGTGTGCCTTACAGACACAGGAGCTGCTACTCTAGACTTTATGATAACACAGAGCAGCCTTTCAAACAGCAGCAGCTTTACACTGCCAGACAGGGCAGCAAGCTTTATACAGCAAACTGCACACAGCCTGCAGCCTTACAATTAAGCAAGCAGATTCACACTGGACACAACCAGCAAACAACCTTGCACTCAAGGCAGCAGCTTTGCATACAGACAGTGCATCTTACACAAAACGTGATTGCCTTTCTCTGTCCGAGTTCACCCTCTGCACAGCTCCATAGTGAGGGATTACCATCTCACCTTACCCTGCGCACGTTCCCACGGCCAGCGCCACCAAGGGCCACGCCTCCGGACACCCGCCAGGACACGGGTCAAAGCCACCGGACACCTGTGAGTACAGCTACCCCTACGCTAAACGCTGCAGGACACCGCTCGGCATCATCTGAGACAGTCGCCCATCGCTGACACAGGTAAAAGACTGCACGCCACACGCACTGGCTAAAGGCCTACACACACCTACAGCATGGCAGAACTCAGAGCCTCACCAGATATCACGCAGGAGAGTGGCCACTCAGACACAGAGACTGCTGCGCAACTGCAACAGGCGCAGGCAGAAGCAAGGCCTAAACGGACAGTCACACTGACACAGAAGGCCCGCGAAAAATATTAGACTGACATTGGAGCGCACCGCGCTAAATTAGAAAAGGCCTGGGAAAGAACCGCACTAGAGTTACGCAATGTTGTTAGTATTGGCGATAATGCACAACAGCTCGCGCAGGCAATTATTCAAATAAAATCTAACCACTCGTGCTACCAAGGGCTGTCAGAGACATACATCACCTACCTGACCAGAGCCAACACCGGCGAAAGCCTGCAAGAAAGAGACTTACAAAATAACATTGACCTTACACGTGACAGCCGCATGCGGACCGCTATCACAGACGCGCAAAACGTGAGGAAAGAGCTCCTCCTGGAGACCGCGTCGCAGCGCTCCAGCACATCAAGGCACTCATCAAGCTCTGCAAAATCAGCGCAATCTAACGTGTCCAGCGCAAGCGCTACCAAGGCGCGAGCCACTGCAGAGGCCGCACGTGCCAGGGCCGAATATGGTCGTAGAGAGGCAGCCGTAAGGGCAGAAAGAGCGCGCATAGAAGAGGAGGAGCAGAACGCTGCCGCTGCCAATGTCGCCACCACTGCCGCCGCTGCACGTAGAAAGGCCGAATTAGACGCGGATCTAGAAGCTCTAAGCAAAGAAGAAGACGCCGCTGCCGCCATAGCCCAAGCCGAAGTCTTAGAAGCAGCTGCGAGACAGGACAGCGGGAAGCTACCGTACAGACGGATAGCCTCAGAGGATCCAATCCAACGCACTGAAGACTACGTAAGGAGCCTCTTCAGCGTAAATACCAGCGCGCCATCTCAACAAGGAGGGAGTGACTCCACAGACACCGAAGACTTGCTAGCTCCACGAGGAGAATATGCTGTTCCTTCAGTGGGACATGCTGCCTGGGATAGCCACAGCCGCAACAGTGATCCACATGCCAGCGCGCACACGGATGCACCACAACAGGCTCGCAATCCAGGTACACCCACACGGGAGAACACAGCCCCTCACACTGACCAGCAGACATCACGCGTCCACACCAAGGAAGAGGCGACCGCACGGACCCTCCCAGCAACTACCTCAGGACGCGACCAACACGCCGATGCCTCAGGCCTGACAGACATAGCCAAGTACATGATCCGGCGTGACCTGGTGCAAGCAGGACTCACCAGCTTCGACGACCGCCCTGAGAACTACCGGACGTGGAAGTTCACGTTCAAAGACGCAATCAACAGCTTGGACTTCTCAGCAAGGGAGGAGCTCAACTTGCTATTCAAGTTCCTGGGGAACGAATCCAGGGAGCACGCGAAGAGACTTCGGGCGGCAAACGCGAACCAACCCCAAGTAGGTCTTGACCTAGTGTGGGAAAGGCTAGAAGAGTGCTACGGTAGCCCCGAAGCAGTCGAGGATTCGCTCTTCAAAAGAGTCGTGTAAGGGTCTGGGACTCACGCTGCCCTCGGCGTGCTCCCGTCCCCCCGCGGCACGCAGGCAGCCTCTCTCCGGAACGCCGATCACGGCTCCACGTGGGCGCGTGCGCGCACGCCAAAACTCCTCTTCTACTCTTGAGCCGGCGGCTACGCTTGGTCACGCGCCAGCAAGCACAGCTACACGGAGGCGCGGCCACACGGAGCCGCACCAACCCCTTAAAGGCACAGCACCTCAAACCATTGCTGCAATCAAATGCAGTCTGACTACTGGGCTTTATGGCTCCTCCCCTGGGACTCAAGCTGGACCTATCCCTGCCGTAGCCTGGCCCTTCCACACACCCCCACCTTGCTGCGCTGCCATTGGACCCTCTCTCCTATATATACCTTACAGTGTCACTGACTCGTTGGCTGAGCATAGAACCAGTTGTTCTCATCACTCTCTGCCTCCCTAGTCCTGTCTTGTCCTGTCTTGTTTTGCAGTCTTCCTCGTGTATCGAACCGGCTTCCGCTACGTCTACCCGCACCTCTGGCATCCTGAACTCGGCATACGGCAACACGACTCTCCGCACCTCTGGAATCCCGATCCTGGCAAACGGAAAACGATTACGTCCTTCTCTCTAACCCCGGACTTGGCATACAGCACCCTCTACCATCCGTACCTCTCCTGCCCCGATCCGGACTCCCAGACCACTCTACTCTCAAGACGTGCCCTCGTGGCTGTGGGTGGCGTTATATCCTATCCCACCTCAGCACCGCGGTCCCGTCTCATTTGTGGTAAGCACGCCCTGACAAGTCGACAGCTTCCCCAAGATCACAACTAAAGATTACTCGAAGTTACGAGAGCTCGCGGACCTGCTGCAAGAGCTGGAGTTTGCAAGGAAAGACCATTCCTTAACAGGTCTCAACGTCTTGGACTCAGCTCGTGGAGTGAGACCCATCTTGGAGAAGCTACCCTACAACCTCCAAGAAAGATGGATTTCACAAGGCTCCAAATACAAAAGGGAGAAGCAAGTCGCCTACCCCCCATTCTCAGTTTTCTTGAGCTTCATTCGTGAAGCAGCAAGGATGAGGGGCGCAGACCACATCCAGTGCCAGCCACCCAAGGAACGAAAGGTCAGCAGCGAGATACTGCACCGACACACTTTATTCGAGCAAATACCCAGTATGTACCTGGCAGATACCTGGAATGCGCCGCTCCTCACCTCTGACAAGCCCCGTTGCGTTTGCCTTCCCAGCCTGGGTTCATGCCTGGCTGATGGGCGGCTGATCTGTTAAATGATAATGATTAGGATTTAATAGGCTGCAATGCTTCGCGTGTCTACCAGATGGCATAAATTCATGAATTGTAATGCAGTATATATATATATACTGTGCAGTATTGCAGCCAGCGGGAATAAAATGCTTCAATCCCTGCTTGGAAAATACCTCAATGCACTCGGGCAGAAAACAGTCACAAACCTCAATACACCCGGGTATACCCGAATTCGTGGAACTAGCCGAGCTCGAATAAAGTGTGTCGCCAGTGTACAAGGACACCAGAACACCCATCTCGGTCCATAGGACGGACGTGCCCCCTACGCACCACGCGAGTCCCGGCCACGCAGCCGTCAGGGACAAGAAACCAAGGGACCTTAACAAAGAATGCCCTATACACAAAAGGCCGCATCCTCTTAACAAGTGTATCGGATTCAGGATGAAACCCATAGTGGAGCTAAAGACCTTACTCAGGGAATGGAGAGCTTGTTTCAAATGTTGTGCTTCCACAACTCATTTGTTCAAGGACTGCAAAGAAGCTATGAAATGCACAGAGTGTGATAGCGACAGGCACATAGCCGCATTACACCCGGAAGCTATGAAGCCCAAATCAAGCAAAGCCCCTAACCCTTCGACAAATCAGGGCGGGGAGGGAGAAGTGGGAGATACACCCCCCACAATGTCGGTAGCGTCCAAATGCACAGAGGTATGCGGAGAAGGAAGCGACAGTATATCTTGCTCTAAAATATGTCTGGTAGCAGTGCACCCAGAGGGACAACCCCAAAGAGCTAAAAGGATGTATGCAATCATCGACGACCAGAGCAACCGATCGCTGGTCAGGTCAGAATTCTTCGACATGTTTAACATACAAGACAGCGCTTCTCCTTACACTCTCAGAACGTGCGCAGGGCGAATGGAGACTACAGGGAGAAGACTGAATGGCTACACCATATGCTCAATAGACAGCAAAGTGAACATGCCCCTTCCCACACTCATCGAGTGCAATCACATGGCAGAAGATAGGAGCGAGATCCCCACACCAGACGTGGCGCGACACCATCCCCATCTAAAAGCTTTTGCCGATCGTATCCCACCACTAGACGAAGGCGCCCAGATCATGCTGCTACTTGGCAGGGACATCATGAGAGCACACAAGATCCGCGAACAGCGAAACGGGGACCACAACGGCCCAAGCGCTCAAAGGCTCGATCTAGGATGGGTGGTAGTGGGAGAAGTATGCATAGACAGGATACGAGGACCCGACAACGTAGACGCCCTACGAACAAACTTGTTGGAGAACGGTCGTAAATCCCACTTCAAACCCTGTCCGAACCACTTCCAAGTCCACGAGAAGCTCGAGACCAAAAGGAACTATGGAGACGTGCTTGTGACAGAAAAATACCCCAATGACCTAGGGAGTACAGTGTTCCCGACAACAAAGGACGACGACAAACAGGCGCCATCAAAGAAGATAAAGAATTCTTGAGGTTAATGGATAAGGAGCTCTTCAAGGACGAATTAGGCAGTTGGGTGGCCCCACTACCATTCCGCTCGCCAAGAAGACGCCTCCCAAACAACAGAGACCACGCCATGTCTAGGCTCGCTTCGCTTCGCCGTAACCTACAAAGGAAACCGGAGACCAAGGAACACTTTGTGGCCTTCATGCAGAAAATCTTCCACAGTGGCCATGCAGAGTCGGCGCCCCAACTGAGAGAAGGCGAAGAATGCTGGTACCTCCCGTCGTTTGGCATCTACCACCCCCAGAAACCTGGCCAAATTCGAGTGGTATTCGACTCCAGTGCTCAGCATCAGGGAGTCTCCCTAAACGATGTCCTCCTCACCGGGCCGGATCTGATGAACAGTCTTCTGGGAGTGTTGATCCGCTTCCGCAAGGATCCAATCGCCATAACAGCAGACATTCAACAGATGTTCCACTGCTTCCTTGTGCGAGAAGACAACCGTAATTACCTAAGATTCCTGTGGTACCAAGATGATGACATAGAAAACGAAATCACAGAGTACCGCATGAAAGTACATGTCTTCGGGAACAGCCCATCACCTGCGGTGGCTACCTACGGCCTCAGAAGAACGGCCCAAGACGGAGAAGCAGAGTTCGGGAAAGACGCCAGGAACTTCGTTGAAAGAGACTTCTATGTGGACGACGGATTAAAATCAGTTCCCACCGAAGAAGAAGCCATAGATCTACTCAAAAGGACACAAAATATGTTAGCAAATGCCAACATAAGATTGCACAAAATAGCTTCCAATAGTGCCATAGTGATGAAGGTGTTCCACGCAGATGATCAAGCAAACGATCTCAAGAATTTGGATCTGGGTACCGACACGCCTCGCATACAGCGGAGCCTGGGGATAAGCTGGAATCTTAAAACAGATACCTTTACGTTCCAGGTAGCCATTGAAGAAAAACCCTACACACGTCGCGGAGTCCTGTCCACCGTTAACAGTCTTTACGATCCGCTAGGATTCGTGGCTCCTGTCACTATACAAGGGAAGTCTCATCTCAGAGAAATGTCATTCGAAAAGCAGGAATGGGACACCCCACTACCCCCAGATAAACGGAAAGGTTTGGGAGACGTGGAAGTACTCCTTGAAGGCCCTCGAGCATCTTCAGATCCCACGCCCCTACCCACCTATATCTCTCACCGCCGCACACAGCAAAGAGCTTTGCGTATTCTCAGATGCCTCCACAAGGGCTATAGCAGCAGTGGCCTACCTAAAAACCACGGACGTGGGTGGAAGTTACCACATCAGGTTCATCCTTGGCAAGGCTAAGCTGGCACCACAACCCGACCATACTATACCCAGACTCAAGCTATGTGGTGCAGTGTTAGCGGTAGAACTGGCGGAGCTCATCGAGAACGAGATGGACAGCAAACCAGATGCCGTCAGATTCTAAACAGATAGCAAGGTGGTACTGGGCTACATATACAACAAGAAAAGGAGATTCTATGTATACGTGGCCAACCGTGTAGAAAGAATCAGGAAGTCAACCCAACCAGAACAATGGCACCACGTGCCCACAGATCAAAATCCTGCAGATCACGCCACCAGATCAGTACCCGCATCTCAACTGCAGAACACTTCGTGGCTCACAGGACCAACGTTTCTTGCGCAGCCCGCGGAAACACCACCAACCCCAGTTGGCGACTTTGAACTCGTGGATCCCGAGAAGGATACGAAGATAAGGTCCCCACACGTATCCGTGTTACTCACCAATGTATTGCACAGAAACATATTCGGATCACATCGATTCCATCGCTTCTCAAGGTGGACAGCCCTTCTGCGAGCAGTAGCCCATCTCAAGCATATAGCCTTCTCCTTCCGTCAGACACCAGATGGTAAAACTACCGGCTGGCACATCTGCAAAGAGTTGTGCACCGTGGAGGAAGTCGCAAGGGGCTAAGGAAACTGTTCTCCGTCATGTTCAGAGAGAAACGTATGTGGAAGAGATCAATTGCATTCGTGGAGGGAAGAGTGTTCCCAAAAACAGCCCACTTTGGAAGTTGAATCCCTTCATCGACGATGACGGCCTCATGAGAGTAGGAGGCCACCTCAACAAGTCCCAACTGAGCAGGGAGGAAAGCAATACTCTTATCATTGTCACGGTGACTTTATGACAGGCTGTAATTTACACCAAATAATATATATAAGTGGGTTGAACTGGGACGAGACTTAGATATGATAAAATATAATTTATTCCTTGATAAAGGTGAACACACAAGATATACAAATAACAGGCAAAATATGGACACTTACTTAAGATGGAAATGATGAAACAGTCAAATCTAGACTGGCAGTTCATACAGCAATCTTCATAATCATCAAGACACCAAAGACATGAAGGACCATAGCCATAGGCTGAGCCTGGTTCTTATACCATTATTTCCCATTGAACACAACCTAAACCCAGCCCCTCTCATAAATCAGCGGTGAAGTTGACAGTTTTCCTCAGAGTAAAACTCCTCCCACCCAAGGACGTTTACAAACTGCTTTTCCTATCTAAATAACTTCATAACTTCAGTTCAGTAATACCTACCGGCACGCAAGACATATTAATACATTCCGGAACGCATGACGCTCCCAACGAGACTAAATATTACCGTGTAATACTAAAATTAAGAGAGATATTAATATCTGGCTCTTAGTATCTGTTAAACCTCAGGTGTCTGTATTCGTTAGTTGGGGCTTGGTCCCACGAATACACATATGTAATTCTTAGCATGTTCAGCCGAGGACATCTCATAATATTCTTATATTTAATAAGGTCACTCATTCTGATCTCTCCTTGGGTAACCGCACCCTGGCCCCCATCAATAAATCTCTTTGAAGCAGGGACCCCTGGGTAGTGGACATTTGTCACCTGGTGTTAGATTTCACACCCAATGCCCCAGACCTCCTGAATCAGAGGCGTTTGTAAGTATGAGTTATAACGCTCACAACCCACTCCAGCTTCCTAACCATTTGGTCGCTCTCCTGACCATTTGCATTTAGTAGGCAGGCATCTTTGAGGGTAATTTAAACAAAGGGCTAGAATCACTGGTTTAACATTAACCCTTTCCCTCCCGCAGCAACCCTAGTGTATGTGTGGGTGCAAACACTAGGATAACACAATACAGTTACACAGAGGAATAAGCATTTGGATATTGAAGCGAGGTAAAAACACATTACTGGACCTCAGTCCAGTTAACTCCTTGCTTCCCAGGTGAGGGTAGAGGGTGGCCAATTGGGGTGTAACCCCTTTAATCCCGGGCCAAATCCTCCCCATCGTCACAATCATCCCTGGACGGCATCACATCGCTACTTTGTTGGTGCGCTACTACCACGAACAAGTCATGCATCAGGGACGACACTTCACCGAAGGCGCTATTAGGGCAGCGGGCATTTGGGTCATTGGCATGAAAAGGTGCGTGGCCAGTAATCTCCACAAATGTGCCTCGAATGCTGCGAGGCAAAAGCCAAGACCAAAGGATGGCAGATTTACCTATCGACAGACTTAATACAGAACCCCCCTTTACCTATGTGGGTCTCGATGTATTTGGGCCCTGGATGGTCATCTCACGTAGAACTAGAGGCGGACTAGCAAACAGTAAACAATGGGAGGTACTCTTCACCTGCATGAGTACGCGAACTATACACATCGAGATTATAGAATCTATGGATGCTTCAAGCTTCATAAATGCCCTCAGAAGATTCTTTGCAGCCAGAGGACCAGTTAAACAAATATGCTCCGATTGCGGCACCAATTTCGTTGGAGCATGTAAGGAATTACAAATAGACTAAAGATGATAGAAACAACAGTATCCAGAGATACCTGCGTGACCAAGAGTGCACGTGGACATTCAACCCTCCTCACTCCTCTCACATGGGCGGAGCATGGGAACGCATGATCGGGGTGGTCCGACGTATCTTGGACTCTATGATGCTGAAAAACGATTTGACTCGACTCACCAACGAAGTGTTAACCACATTTATGGCCGAAATATCAGCGATAATTAATGCTAGGCCTTTGATTCCAGTGTCAACAGATCCAGAATCGCCAAGTATTTTGACACCAGCAATGCTGCTAACCCAGAAAGTAGGGAACATCCCCACCCCAGTCGAAGGTTTCAACTCTAAGGATATGTACAAACGACAGTGGAGACAGGTGCAGTGCTTGGCCAACACATTTTGGGATCGCTGGAGACGCGAGTATCTGGTGACACTCCAAGAACGCCATAAATGGCAAATGATTAAACCAGATATCCAAGTAGGAGATGTGGTTCTGTTGAAGGACAAACAGGTGACAAGAAACGAATGGCCCATGGGACTTATTATCAAAACCATCCCAAGCGAAGATGAAAGGGTCCGCAAGGTAGAAGTTCGGGTGACCCAAAATGGGATTGTTAAAACCTTTTTGAGACCCATCACAGAGATTATCCTCCTAATGTCTAAATCTGACTATAACAAGGAAGAACTGATTACCAGTTCTGTGGACTTTGAGAGACATTGTGGTGCATCAAGCTAACCTAGAGCTGTGCATCCGCCTACCTACCTTACCGAGATGGCAAAGGACTTCAAGCTGGTGGTACCGGCCGGTATCCCATCGTTATGTGGACATGAACTTTGCATTGTTATGTGATGTTATATTGCACATATGTTCCACATATATCTAGAATATAGTGGTATCTCCAGATACCAGACGGGGAGTGTCCTGGAACTAGATTCCATATTCCTCTGTCTTCCCCTTCAGTTTATGGGATTCATTTCTCCCTTGTTCAGTTGCCTGTCATTTTCCCCTGTCCCAGCAGCTTGCTGTATCAGAAATGCAACATTATTGCTACATGTTGTGGTTTCCTTAGACATTTCAGTGAGTTGCTATAGCAACCCCAGCCTTTCTCCCAAATGGGCTAGTCTGCTTTCTCCCCCTCTGCTCTGCCCACAGATGGTCTGTCCCCAGGCTATCTTGCTACCCAGCATACATTGGGACTTCCTTTCCACCATCATCCTTTCTACCATCATCACTGGCTGAGTGAGTACCCTCTGTAACTGCTCTAGTGGCAGGATTACCCTTTTCACCTGTCCTTAACTACAAAGCACCCACAGAGAGACATTATCTAAACACCAACATCTCTTCACAAGTGCCTGTCTTTTATGCTGCTTTCCCCAAATAAAGTGAAGAAAAGATACAGGACTTGTTGTGCTTTGAAAAGAGGGCCGAGTTGAACCTATCTGGGCTAATCATCCTACACATGACCCTGGCCTCCAGAATAAGCATTAAGATTAGTATTGCTCGCCATGTACAGTATGACTGCAGGTCAGTTATTTATAAATGATCTGACCATTACATCATTTGTTCTAAATTTCACTCCAAGCATGCACCAATTTGCACCATTTCATATTCTATTTCCTAAAAAAATCCTCGAAAGGGCGCTCCCTCCCACGACCCCTCCCCAGATTTTTTACGAAACAGAATATAAAGTGGTGCAAATTGGTGAATACTTGGAGAGACATTTGGAAAAAATTACGTGACAGTCAGGTCATTTATAAATAACATTCTTCCCCACCAACGATTCTCGCACGCGTCGCACCTTTCACCATTGTGTCCAGTATTTTTGGACAAGCCACCTGGCAACCCTAGTCATGGCAAAACGGCATCATTTGCCACCGCACAGCCATATTGCTAGTGTTTGCAAGGGGCATTTGCCACCGCCCGCCCAAGTTTGCCACCACCCGGAGGTTTACTAGGTAAACCCATAGCCCGGAGATCCGTGGCCAAAACCCGTAATCTCAGGGTGAAACCCGGAGTGGTGGCAACGCTGGTGGGGAACCTATGTTATATAAGGCAAGGTTCAGCCCCTTTCTCTTTGGGTCCCAGGAGGTACCAGAGGAGGGGGTCTCCAGGCTCTCCTAGCCTGTAAGGAGGATACTTTTGTTAGTTGTAGTATTAGGGGAAGTTCCCCAGTGTTAGGGGCGGCCCTTAGAGACTGGGGTTCCAAAGGACTTACTCTATAGTAGAAAGTGGTTCCCTATCGCAGAAGTACTGGAAAGGTCTGCCAGGAGTTTTAGGGAGGCAGTTTCCCTGATCTGTCCTGAGCAGGGAAAAAGGGCTCTTATAGAGAGATGAGCTGCTACAAGTTTCATAGTATGAGGAATTGGATTCCAAAGTCTCAAAGTACTAAAAAAATCCTGTCCTGTTTCTGCTAACAGCTTATGTTGCAATAAACAGTTAAAAGTTCCTGGTGACCTTTTCTTCATTACCGCTCCTTGTCAAGAGCCTGCACAAACCTACCCCGGACTCTCAGAAGAACAAGGTAACTGCACAGCACCCATACACCTTTAGGCGATGTCCATGGTGTGGGAGCCTCCCCGCGGGGGAGCGTTACGACTGCCTTAAGCAGGTGATCGCACCCATAGACTGTGCGGGTGGAGGCAGGAGGGGGCGCGCGTTGCGCAAGAAATCAATTGAAATGGATTTCTTGGCGCGACACGCAGGTCACGTGAGCGGTTCACCCAATGAGGGCAAACCAGCTCCGTGACGCCCCAAGGCACGCCCCTAGGAACGCCCCTCACGGCCCATCCACCATGGACAGGGAAAGCACCTGCTTCACTCGGTGACTTCACAGCCTCCGTGCGGGTTGTTGCGGCCATGGTCTGGGAGACGGAGTTGTGCCTTAAGGAAATGATCGCAGCCATAGATCGCGCGTGCAACAGCACGAGGGGCGTGGGAGGGCGCGAGGAATCCGTTACATTTCATTGATGTCATGGCCACGTCCCCCGACACGCCTCCCCGTCGCGTCAACCCTGGATTCAAATCGCTCCCGCTAAAAAGCGGGTGATGTTACGCGCACGGACGCGCACGGTCACCTTGGCCGCAGCCTTAAGCAGAACTCCTACTTAAAGAGACACTACTACAAGCTGGGACTGTTCGTACTGTATATGTCCACATGCGCACCCTATCCTTCATGGTGGGGGGTGGGGGAAGGGGTGTTACATCTAGGAGGAAGATATGATGGACATTAGATTTGTTACATCCTGACATTGTAATGTGCACAGCTATCTGCGCTTGTGACTCCTAAGGCCGGGATTTCAGTGAGCGCAATGGTGCCATTTTGCGCGCTGCGCAAACAAAGTGCAGCAGCTGTTAGAGGCCGGCCATAGTGCGCACGCGATGCAGAGCGACCGCGCGGTAGATCTTTCAAAAGACAAATCATTTTGTTTTTTTGCGCGACGGCCGCGTCACGTGAGCGGTTCAGCGAATGAGGGCGAACCAGCCTGGTGACGCATCTGCCACACCTCCCCATCGCCTCCAGCCCTAGTGCACCCATCGCTCGGGCGACAGGCGCGCGCAGCGCTTACTATAATTTTAGCCTAATATACACAGGCTGCTATTCCTCACCCTGCCTCCCTCAGCTTTCAATCCAGTTGTGTAAAGAGAATTAATTATGCAGAATGCAGTTGGGTTTTACACAACATACAAGGCGTTTCAGGGAATGAGTTATTACAGATCTGTGGGTGTGTGGGAGCCCACAGCTGCAGGGAAGGACTGGGGGGGTACGGGGGTGTGACGACTGTATATCATGGGGTCCGAATGGGGGAGGCATGAGGGAGACTGTTGGTACACACTGGGCATGACCCAGCCGGTCCTGTGGCAAATCTGTCAGCTCTGCTTATATATCGACTGACATGTTTAAAGATTGAGGCAGACTGCCAGCCTCTGCTGCTTGTCTGCCTCGCTTTCTCCCTCTCTCTCAATCTCTCTTTTCTTTGTTTCTCCCTTTCTCTCAATCTCTGTCTCTCTGTTTCTCTCTTTATCTCAGTCTTGCTCTTTTTTCCCCCCTTTTCTCTGTCTATCTCTTTTTCCATCTTTCTGTTTCTCCTCACTATTCCTTCTCTCTCTCTCTCTCTCTCTCTCTCTCTCTCTCTCTCTCTCTCTCTCTCTCTCTCTCTCTCTCTCTCTCTCTCTCTCTCTCTCTCTCTCTCCCTACTTTTTTCTTTCTCTCTCTGTCTTTCTATTTCCCCCTCTATTTCCATCTTTCTCTGTTTCACCCTCTCTATTTCTGTTCCTCCCCTTTTTCTCTTTTTCTGTCAATCTCTCCCGCTCTCTCTCTATCTCCATCTCCCTTTCTCTGCCTCTCCCGCGTTCTCTATCTCTGCCTCTCCCGCGTTCTCTATCTCTGCCTCTACCGCGTTCTCTATCTCTGCCTCTCCTGAGTTCTCTATCTCTGCCTCTCCTGCATTCTCTATCTCTGCCTCTCCTGCATTCTCTATCTCTGCCTCTCCCGCATTCTCTATCTCTGCCCCTCCTGCATTCTCTATCTCTGCCTCTCCCGCGTTCTCTATCTCTGCCTCTCCCGTGTTCTCTATCTCTGCCTCTCCCGCGTTCTCTATCTCTGCCTCTCCCGCGTTCTCTATCTCTGCCTCTCCTGCGTTCTCTATCTCTCCCTCCTGCGTTCTCTATCTCTGCCTCTCCTGCGTTCTCTATCTCTGCCTCCCCTGCATTCTCTATCTCTGCCTCTCCTGCATTCTCTATCTCTGCCTCTCCTGCATTCTCTATCTCTGCCTCTCCTGCATTCTCTATCTCTGCCTCTCCTGCATTCTCTATCTCTGCCTCTCCTGCATTCTCTATCTCTGCCTCTCCTGCATTCTCTATCTCTGCCCCTCCTGCGTTCTCTATCTCTGCCTCTCCTGCATTCTCTATCTCTGCCCCTCCTGCATTCTCTATCTCTGCCTCTCCTGCATTCTCTATCTCTGCCTCGCCTGCATTCTCTATCTCTGCCTCTCCTGCATTCTCTATCTCTGCCTCTCCTGCATTCTCTATCTCTGCCTCTCCTGCATTCTCTATCTCTGCCTCTCCTGCATTCTCTATCTCTGCCTCTCCTGCATTCTCTATCTCTGCCTCTCCTGCATTCTCTATCTCTGCCCCTCCTGCATTCTCTATCTCTGCCTCTCCTGCATTCTCTATCTCTGCCCCTCCTGCATTCTCTATCTCTGCCTCTCCTGCATTCTCTATCTCTGCCTCCCCTGCATTCTCTATCTCTGCCCCTCCTGCATTCTCTATCTCTGCCTCTCCTGCATTCTCTATCTCTGCCTCTCCTGCATTCTCTATCTCTGCCTCTCCTGCATTCTCTATCTCTGCCTCTCCTGCATTCTCTATCTCTGCCTCTCCTGCATTCTCTATCTCTGCCTCTCCTGCATTCTCTATCTCTGCCTCTCCTGCATTCTCTATCTCTCCCTCCTGCGTTCTCTATCTCTGCCTCCCCTGCGTTCTCTATCTCTGCCTCTCTCTCTCTTTCTGTGTCTTCCTTTTTCTCTATCCCTCAATCTATTTCTTTGTTTCTCCCTTTTCTCTGTCTCTGTCTCTTTCTCCCTTCTCTCTCTCTCTCTCTCTCTCTCTCTCTCTCTCTCTCTCTCCCGCTGCAGGTGGCTCTGCAGTTTGTATTATTGGATTTCCAGTCTGTGCTCTGGCACTTTGCCTCACTCAGTCACTGTCACCCTCACCCTGTCCTGCTCACGGCACACACACAGCGGCTCCCACAAACATGTTAGTTTCAGCAGTGACATGGTTAATGTTACTATGCTGTGCGGGTCTCAGGCAGATAACAGGTTTATTGGGGCTGCAATCTCAACATTTCTATTGGTGATAAAGTCATGCTCTGCAGGTATATATCAGTCATGCTCTGCAGGTATATATCAGTCATGCTCTGCAGGTATATATCAGTCATGCTCTGCAGGTATATATCAGTCATGCTCTGCAGGTATATATCAGTCATGCTCTGCAGGTATATATCAGTCATGCTCTGCAGGTATATATCAGTCATGCTCTGCAGGTATATATCAGTCATGCTCTGCAGGTATATATCAGTCATGCTCTGCAGGTATATATCAGTCATAAGGTTGACCCTTTAGGGCAGGAGGATGCCATTTCAGGTCATTAGCACTACAGGAGCTAATAGGGCAATAATCTGCAGGTCAGGAAGCTCGCCTTCCCCCCCTGAGTTCAGAACCCCCCCCCCCCGTCCTCTCCTCTCTTAGCTCAGAACCCCCGTCCTTCCCCCTCTGAGCACAGACCCCCTGTCCTCCCTGACCTCAGACACCCCCTGTCCTCCCCCCTCTGAGGTCAGACCCCCCCGTCCTCCCCCCTCTGAGCTCAGACCCCCCCGTCCTCCCCCCTCTGAGATCAGACCCCCCCTGTCCTCCCCCCTCTGAGCTCAGACCCTCCCATCCTACCTCCCTGAGCTCAGACCCCCCACCCCATGAGCTTAGAGACCGTCCTCCCCCCCCCTGAGCTCAGACCTCGTCCCACATAGGGACTGTAGTAATGGGGCCGTTAACTGGGAATCTGTAACGGGAGAAGGTATATGTGTGAGAGAGGGCGTCCATCAGCAGGCTCAGCCTGCATTATTAATCAGGGGGCGGAGCTTCTATATTCATTATTTATGATGTGGCGGAGGGGGAGGACACTGATCTGGTGAGAAATGAACAGAGATATGTCCCCTCCCCACCCCCCACCCCCCCATATTAACCAAACCATGTGAGTCACACAGAAATCAGGGGCACATCTGCCACCAGCCTTTCCGTCCTAATACAGAGACATCTGGGACACAAACCTCCCACACGCTCCTAATACACAGGCATCGGATACATACCTCTCACTCCTAATTCACAGACATTTGGGACACATACCTCTCAGTCACTCCTAATACACAGACATCTGGGACATATACAACTCACTCACTCCTAATACTGACAAAAGGGACACATACCTCTCACTTACTCATAATACACAGACTCCAGGGACACATACCTCTCACCTCCTATTACACAGACATCAGGGACACATACCTCTCACCTCCTCCTAATACACAGACACCAGGGACATATACGTTTTGCAGCTGGGACACTTTGATAGATAACCCCCTGTGATTGCTGCCTGTGCCCCTGCACAGCCTTTCAAGTGGTGGATTGTGGTCGCTTCCACAAGTTACAGGAGCGAGATATGATGAGTACCGGGCAGCTTTGGGACTCACTACTCAGCATAGAGAGGTTCATTGTATTTGGGGCTTAAGGCATTATAGGGTCAAATGCATTATCGATCGTCCCTACATGAAACCTTGCCCTCTTTACATAAGAGACACTTTGCACAATTGCACACCTTACACTTCTGGCCCCAACAACCCTGTCCGCAGGGGGAGGGGTTGATACTCAGAGCAGAGCTTTTGCTGATCTGAGCTGGGACGTTGTGGTGGTGGGGGGGGGAGCACGAGTAATACCAGAATGACATCATCGTGTGAGAGAGGATCCTCCTCAGGGAGAAAGAGAGCAGGAGGAGGGAGAGAGAGAGGAGCAATCACACTAAAAGCCTTGGATCCCTCCCAGCACACGGCATGCTCGCTGACACCAGGTATGACCGCTTTCGCAACGACTCAGTGACATCGGCAGAGGAGCAGCCGCCGCCTCCGACTGGAGCCATGAGCGGACAGGTCTCCCCCGGCTCCCCGTCTGCGGCACCTCGCCTGGGCCAGCCATCCCCTCCGTTCTCCGAGCCGCAGGGCCCAGAGGAGCAGGATATGGCCACCACCTTCTGCATGATGATACCACGGATGGCGCAGTGGAAATTCGCCAGCCCGGCTGCCTTCCTCAGCCGCAGCCCATCCGGAGCCAGCAAGGAGCTGACCCTGGACAAAGCCGAGGCTGGGGGCGGCCTAGGGTCCGTGTTTGGAGCCTGCGACCCTGTGTGCTCCACACCTTGCACCCTGCAGGTGATAAACAGGCTGCGAGGAGGAGGAGGGAGGAAGGCGACCCGGACAGAAGGATACAAACTCACAGGGGAGGAGTGGAGCCGTAAAGGGAGCTTCATCAGCAAACCGTCTCAGGGGTGGCTGCACCCAGATGATCGATTGCAGGGTCCTGGGGTCTCCTATATTGTCAGGGTGAGTGCTGTGTTATATCGGGGGAGGCAAAGAGCTGGGTAGCTGGTCCCATTACCCCTTCTAAAATATGTAGGGTTTCTTGTGGGCGTCATTTGTAAGGTGCCGGGGGGTGATGTGAAGCCGCTGGGATTCGTATCATTTTTACATTTGTATTATAATTTGTGCTAAGCGCAGAGACATTAAGACAGAGATAAGGGTTGGGAGGAGGGGGGATCTCTGCGTCTATGTGGGGTGGGGAGAGACACAGGCAAGAGGAGTAAAAAGGGAGTGCATAGGGGATGTCGGAACTCAGTACAGAGGGTGAGTAAATGTGCCTGGTGAGAAGCTGTTGCTGGGTTTTTAAAAGGGACGTGAAGACGGAAAAAGAGAGAGGAGTTCCAGCAATTGGGGGGGAACGGGGGGGGGGGAGGGGGTGATTTACATGGTGTTTATATATGTAGGAAAACCAATGTAATCCCCTCACTGTGAGAAGGACCTGCAACCCCCGAGTGATACGCCCAAAACATTATCACTTCCTATCAGGCTGCTCTTTGAAGAAATGTTTAAGCGCAGTTCGAGATTGGTGAAGACCAGCATAATGCCCTGCGCTCTGATTGGCTGGCTCTTGTCTTCCTTGCTGCCAATTGGTAGATATGCTGATGCATTGTTTTCTTCTTTGTTTTGCTGAGCACTGATTGGCTGATGTCTCCTTTGTTTTGAAGGTGGTGGGGGAGGGGTTGGTAATGATGATGTCATAGTGAGGATTCAACAACTTACAACTATGACTTCATAGGGAAAGCAGCCTGCTACATGGGCCAGTAACACAGCTAACTGACATCACAACAGGCCTCAGGTACATTAACCAATGGATAGACTGGTGCATCCATTCTTTATGACATCTCAATGGCTTCTACTATAATAACCAATGATAGGGCAGCTTCCGCAAAGCCAACCACCACTGTGGATGTTTAAGAGATCATTCCATGTGTTGTATGTTGCAAACATATATAAAAAATACACTGTAGGATGGTGTATTGTATAAGGATACTGAGCATATCTAAGCAGTTCCAGCATGTAAACAACTTATACTTATAAAAACAAAGTAAAAGGGACTTAGTACTGAGGTACCAATTCTTATCAGATCTTCCAGTATGAGCCATCATAGGGGAGAGGTTGTGTGCTGTATAAGTATTTGTAGGGGGTGGATGGGATGAGGGTTGGGTACAGAGAGTGTGTGTCAGGTTTGGACCCTCCCTGGTGACTCAGGGGTCTGGTAGCTGACCCCAGGAGCTGCCTAATTCTATTGCACACTTCTGGCCTCTTTCAAACCTTCTGTTCAATTAGATTAATGTCAGAAGCTGGAGGCAGAGATAGGGTGGGAGAGGGAGAGAGATGGAAATAAAGAGAGGGAGAGGTAGAGTGTCTTAGTGTGTGAGATAGAAAAGAGAGAGAAGTGTTTATGACTAGATTTCGTCAAGCTGCGATCTGGGTGCGACACCTCACATCAGAGTTTGATAAATCCCGGATATTAGTCTCCCAGCTGCAAAACTGGGGGGAAAATATAGCGCCTAAAATCATTTTCTATGAGATTCCTTTCCTTTTATAATCCTGGTGCTGTCTTACAGTCTTTGATATAATACCCTAAGAGTATATAAGAATATAACAATTTAGAACTACATATATATATATATATATATATATATATATATATATATGGTCCTTTCTTCCATGTAGTAACAAAGGAGGGAGAGGGAATAGGGGGTATGATCCCTTTATTGGACCAACACGTAGTTGATATGTTACACAAGCTTTCAAACCTCCCCGGGTCCTTCATCGGGTTCGACAGCTTGCAAGGCCTCGCTCAGACAGGCTGCTACACGGACGTGCGTTCGCGCGTTCGCGAGCCTGTGTCTGCTGGGCGATGTGTGAACATCCCGAGCAGACAGAATCACGCGATTGGGGGTGTAACTTAAGGGGGGGGGGAAGTGTGCGTGTTTCTGATTGGCTGGAGAAGTGCAGGTGACGCGGCTGTCGCTTGAAATTTCAACTTCAGTTGAAAGCTTGAGTTGCAGCCGCGACAACGCAGCACGTCACCGCCGGAGGTCGTTTTCTGTTTGAGAACTCCCACAGAACACAGCGAATGACGGCGAACGTACGCGCGCGCGTCGCATCGCGTCCTGTCTGAGCTCAGCCTTACATATAAACTATGTGCTGACCCAATAAAAGGTATCACACCCCCTACTTCCTCTCCCTTCTTTGTTACGATATATATCATGAGAACACAGACAGGTGAACTCAGAGCAGTATCATAATTATCGCACCCCATTTCTTGCACCTTTTGCGTAGAAGGAGGAGACAATGTATCCCTCTGGCTCTGGATTTATGGAACTTTAGTTGATTTGTGGATTCCTGATCTTGATGCTGCCACTGAAATAACTAAGCATAACATAGATCATTTTAGTGCTTACACAGGCTGCAGTGAAGCGGTCACATCCGCCCTGCAGGCATTTCCCTGTCACACAGAGCGCTTTGTGTACGGGAGGCTCTGGGTATCTTCACATGTCCTGCACTGTCTGTCACTGTCTCTGTTTCTCTTCCAGTACATGGGCTGCATTGAAGTTCTTAGATCCATGAGGTCTCTGGATTTTAACACACGGACTCAGGTGACAAGGTGAGTGACAGCAAGGTGAGATGTACAGACACATATACTCACTGACACACACACACATAAACATACAGACAGGCAAGCTATAGGCAAGCCCCCCCCCCCCCACATATATATAGTCCGAGAGACACACAAAGATATGGACTCATAGAGACACACACACAGATATGTACTCATAGAGAGAGAGAGACAGACACACACAGTGATATGTACTCGCACAGATAGCTATTACTCACATACAAATATGTATATACTCACAGATACACACACACACAAATATGTACTCACAGAGACACACACAGATATGTGCACACACACACACACACACACACACACAGATATGTACTCACAGAGACACACATACAGATATGTATATACTCAGAGACACACACACACATGTACTCACAGACACACACACAGATATGTACTCACAGACACACACACACACACACACACACACACACACACACACACACACACACACACACAAATATGTACTTACAGAGACACACACACATATATGTACTCACAGAGATACGCACAGATATGTACTTACAGAGAGACACACTCACACACAGATATCTACTCACAGACACACAGACACACACATACAGATATGTACTCAGAGACACATACTGTACAGATATGTATATACTCACAGAGACACACACACACACACACATACTCACAGACATACACACACATATATGTACACAAACACACACACACAACACATACACACAGATATGTACACACACGGATATGTACTAAAAGACACACACACAGATATGTACACACATACACACACACACACACACACACACACAGATATGTACTCACAGAGACACACACACACACACACAGATATGTATATACTTACAGAGACACACACACACACAGATATGTTGTACTCACAGAGACACACACATATGTACTCACAGACACACACAGATATGTTGTACTCACAGAGACACACACATATGTACTCACAGACACACACACAGATATGTACTGTGACGGTAGGGGTAAAAATGGCTGCTGTTAATAAAGGTTAATAAGTCTGCCATTACCCCTACCTATCAGTAATACATTGGTTTAGTATAATATGTTATGTATATATGTATGTCTTTGCTTGGTTCCAGCACCTCAGGAAATCGGGGGTTAATATGTTTGCAGGAGAATTGTTGCAACTTGGTCTGTGACCTTTACCTGTATCCATGTTATGTTGCAAATGTTATGTTGCAGTTCTACCCACCAATCGGCCTGGGCATGTAGGCAGCACCTGGCCCTGAGTGTAGCAATATTATGTTCTAAGTGTATAAAAAGGTGGGGAGGGAGATCCCTAGCGCAGAGAGTTACAGAGTTGTGGCTGTGACAAGAAGAAACTGCTGTGTCCACTCCACTGCTGGTCTCAGGATTGAAAACAAGTCCTGTAGGCACTGGGCAAGAAGAGAGTAGAGGGGAAATCTCTGCAAGACTGTCCCTGCAACTAGGTATGCAGGGTTTCTCCAGTTGGTTATGTGTGATGTTTGTGTGTTTTTTATAGTCGTGGATATACTTTTCCAATAAATACATTTTATAAACTCTTGTGTTCTGTCTGGCGATATTGAGCCCAGGTTTTAGTCCTGGTCTCCCGCGACATGTACTTACTTACAGAGACACACACAGATATGTACTTGGAGAGACATACACCAGATATGTACTCACAGAGACACACCAGATATGTACTCACAGAGACACACCAGATATGTACTCACAGAGACACACCAGATATGTACTCGGAGAGACATACATCAGATATGTACTCACAGAGACACACCAGATATGTACTCTTGAGACACACACACACACACACTGAGGCACACACACAGATATGTACTCACGCAGACACATATACTGTACACAGATGGAAAGGTTAACGTGCTATGTGTCACCTCTGTCACAGGGAGGCTATTAACAGGCTGCACGAAGCTGTGCCCGGGGTGAGGGGAACCTGGAAGAGGAAGGTGAGTGAGAGGACCTGCTCCCAGCCGCACACAGAGTCAGCAGCAGGGCCAAGCTCAGCAATCGTAACTATACATTTTTCATATACATCCAAAATCTAGAATATAATATAAGGTGTCGCATGCTACTTATGTATTTGTGTGTGTGTGTAAGTAAGGGGATAACAACAACTGACTGCCCAGTTACCTTACATACCTCCCTGCAGGGGGAATAAGAATGAGCATTGCCACCCCCAAAACGGTCACACTACACCACAACTACGCTGCCACCATCAGGATTAATTTACGGGCCTATACATCAGGAGCCCTAGGTTTCCCCTTTATACCAGAAAAATAATATACAAATTGAACAAAACCCCAATTTAGCAAAACGTGTCAAAATGTAAGGCAATCTAATCTCTTGGAAAGGTCCCGAGTCCAATATTGGAGCTTGAAAAAAGTACTTATTCCATTTTAGAGGTTATATTACAAGATGTGCACAGTGAGTGCGTGTTGCAGGAATAAGATTGGAAAATAACATACAGTATTAGATCAGGCAGCTTCTAAACTAAAAAGGAGTAAAACAGAAAACCTATACATTACCGGAGAAAGTCATTGTATTGGGATCCTCAAGAGATCATGAAGAGAAAATCCAAACACACAGACACAATGTGCTCCTGTAAGTAGATCTGATCATGTGGGGTTCACCCACACAACTTTATACCCCAAAACCTTTTCATCTGTTAAAGATACTAGATGTCCTCACAGGCCTCTCCCCATTTGTCAGTTCCTCTTCTCAGAGACATTTTTACGACTTGCCAGCTTGGGACAGGAGACTTATTTAATTTCCAATGTAAACAGGGAGTATAAAATACTCCATAACTTTCTCCCCGTAATCACCAGATTAATGGTCCCTGTAACCCACAGCCTTGCATTCCGGTGAATTGGACGAACGCAAAGATATCGCAGGTCCCTTTTATACTTTGGAGGGTGGAATCACTTACCTGCTACGTGTAATAATTACATGTATATCTTTACACATTTTAGATGACCACAATAGTGTATTCAGCGTGTCCTCGCTTACCGACGTCTTGCTTACTGACGGATGCCTTATCCGCCGCCGCATAATGCAGTCCGTTGGACACATCAACCAACGCCGGACCCGCTTATCCGACGGTCACCGCCGCCGATTAACATTGACTCGCAATCTGACGGCCCGTTAACCGACGGTGGTTTGCGGGACGCATTCCGTCGGATAAGCAAGGAACGCCTGTATCTGCCATTTACATCACTGAAAATGGCGCTGAACATGAATTATCTTGGAAAATATAACTTTGTAATGATACAGATATAATGTTCTTTATCCACTTTTGTTAGGAATGTAAGTTATCATCTTTGAAAGCTCCCAACCAGCTAAGCATCTTCCCTCTTGACACCTATGGGTGCCTTTGACTTAATATTAAACAGTGAGGTCTAGTTGGGTCCTGAACAAACAGAACGCATTGCTTTAATTATTTGATTGCCCCTCAAGCCATAAACAAGCACAACTTATGACTCAGGCCTGCATTTCCAGAAGTAAAACGTTCTTTTAGTAAGAAGGTTAACCATACTGCACATTAAGCTGAAACTATTACATGGCTTTATCATGACCTATGCAGGGTATCACTCCTCTATTGCTCTGAGGCAATATTAGCTTTGCCATGTGTTGCTGGTTCCTCTAGCACTGAAAGGATAAGGTAGTAATAGGGTGGGGGTCCCCCACTTCCCTTTTCCTTCACATTCTTGGCGTTTCTTCCCACAGGTCGCCAATAAATCCCTGGCGTCTGTTCTGGGCCGCAGTAATCTTCGCTTTGCCGGGATCAGCATCGCTGTCAATATATCCATCGAGGGACTGAATCTGAGCATCCCTACGAGCCGACAGGTGGGGATCTCAAATATTCATGGGATACCCCCTCCCCAATCCCTTACCTCCAGGACAAACATATTCACCCACATAAAAATTGCATGTTATTCTCTAGAGTAAGGTTTACATCTGTATTACAGAGTACCTTATTTCTGTGGCAGTAACAATATAAACTTGTATAGCAGTAAGCGAGCTCCTGAGTGCCTTATTGCGCCTGTAACATCTTATTGCAGTAACTCAGCTTCTGAGTGCCTTATTGCACCTGTAACATCTTATTGCAGTAACTCGGCTTCTGAGTGCCTTATTGCGCCTGTAACATCTTATTGCAGTAACTTGGCTTCTGAGTGCCTTATTGCGCCTGTAACATCTTATTGCAGTAACTCGGCTTCTGAGTGCCTTATTGACCCTGTAACCATTTATTGCAGTAACATGGCTCCTGAGTGCCTTATTGCCCCTGTAACATCTTTTTGCAATAACCCAGCTCTTGAGTGCCTTATTTGCACCTCTACCATCTTATTGCAGTAACCCGACTCCTGGATGCCTTATACCCTTGTAACATCCTTTTTTAGTAACCCAGTTCCTGAGTGCCTTATTGCACCTGTCACATCTTACTGCAGTCACTCAACCCCAGACTTACAAAACAGGGCTCTGCAGCAGACATAAAAAAAAACTGTCCCCCCAAGAGCTTACAATCTACCAGCTCTGTTTGGAGACAGTAGGAGTGGTTCGCCAAGTGGGTCAGGAATTTGAAATAGCGAGGCACTTTAGTAACCCTTTCGCTGCCACCCTCTGGTAGCGGAGGGGTTAAGAAGGTAGGTATACAGGTAAAAAAATATATTTCCCTCACAGGTTATCGCCAATCACCATATGCAGGCCATCTCCTTTGCTTCCGGAGGGGATGCGGTAAGGACTGTTCCAAGCTGCTGATTGGTTCCCGGTTTAGGGGGAGGGAGTCGGACTCGTGTGTCCAGCGCTAACTCCTTTCTATTGTCATCTGCACAGGACATGACCGATTACGTGGCTTATGTGGCTAAGGACCCAATAAACCAGAGAGGTAACAATTCCTCATTAGTCTCTGTGTCCCTGATATAATGTTATGTAAGAGCGCTGGGGACGGGAGGGCGCTAATGGTAATGATAACACATTATCTCTATATTACACTGTGCTTTAGAGTAGGACTTTAGGCATCCTGCACTGAAGAGCTTACAATCTAATTCTAGCACAACATGGGACAGAGATGCTCCTGCATAATTTAGTGGGACTGACACGCAATGAGTGCGGCGGCATTATGAAGAGGAATGAATAAATCTCTATATGAATGAGACTCTTGAACCTACTGGCTTGTCCAGGGTATCCTCTGTAGGGAATGTGTATGAGCTGAGAGTGAGACAGGGAGAGAGGAGGCTGGGGCAGGACCTGTAGCTTCCATATCTAACCTCCCCTGAGATTAGGCTGGGGGTTGCTATGGTGATGATGACGCTGGGATGAGGATGTTGATTGTTGCCATGGTGACAGAGATATATTCGACTACAAAGTGTCTGAGGGGATATAAATTGGTACAGTTAGATGGGGGGTGTCACTGGCAAGACAATAAGGCACTTAGGAAATGGGTTACCAGCAGATACACATGAACGCTGTGACAAATTGGGTCATTATAGCCCTTCCTGTGGATTATATAAGGAACAAACTATCACGGCTAGATAAATAAAGCACCAAATTGTAACCAAATCCAAAAGGTGCCTCATTGTTTCACATCAAGGAGATGGAATGATTAAAAAACCCAGCAATTTAACTGCTTCATTACCACAGGGGCTTTGTAACGCATTGCCCTGTCACCCCTGCATGGCACATTAATAGTTAAGCTTATGTGGAAAGCAAATGGCAAGCTCTCCAGGGCAGGGAGAGGGCCCTTTGGCAAAGGGATCCAGTTTCATAACCAGGGCAAGAGTTAAAAAAACCTAGCAAATTTCAGTGCTAAAAAGTGATAGAAATCTTAATGTGCGTCTTATGTGTGAAGGTTGCTATGTTATGTGACTACATACAGGAAACATTGAATACCCAACTGATACAATTTCAATGGCAACAGAATTATGTGTATTATTTTTTTTATAAGTAGTATTAGTAAATATCAATTATTAGTGTAGTATTAATAATAGCCATACTGTGAAAATAACACATTTTGGTATCGGATATAATTAAGCATCCATGCTGCCTAAAATACACGTAGAGGCGTCTATTTTATTAGTTGCTCTCATATACCTCTCCCAAAGCACCTTTTATACAACACGTGGAGAGATACCTGCGCACAAAAAGGAACACACCTGGGATACCTGGAAAATAGGCTAATTTGCATATGCTAAGTGTATTCAAATGATTAAAATAGGATGTGCATTAACCTAAGGGGAAAATAATGTCTGTTAGTGCATGTGTATCTTTATATAGCGCCGCTCATGTACTTAGCCCTTTACAGCAGTAGCACATGTGACATAATAGGAATAAGCCCTTCAACACAAAAGCAGACAATAGATATTTAGGAAAAGGAGTCCCTTGCACCGAAGAGCTTACAATCTAAGGGAATGATGTAACCACAGCCTGTTATTAGCGCGGAGTTAGCAGATCTTTGTTGATCTGGTCCTGCGTCTTTCTGGGGTTTACGCCAAGTTTAACCTGGTGGAAGATTTTGACGCACTTTTAATTGGTTTTGTGACTTACAGAAACACCCTTATTTTTTAGTACATACCAATGACATCGGTACCCCCATCGCAGCCCACTTCTGTGCGCCAAATCAATACAAATATCAGTTTGGGCGCAGAGGGAGAAATTGGAGCTTAGTACATAGACGCACACAGGGGCAATTGATATGTGACAATTTTGCACTAAAAGAGCTGTTTGCACTGCTTAGTACATCAAGCCCTAAGTGCTTGTGATATTTAACCCTAGCAGCACTTTACAGGGATCATTTTTTTACTTGCACAAATCTGGTGCCAATTATTTACAGTCGGGAGACTTTGATACCGACCCCCCCCCCCTTCTCCCCCTGTGTGGGGTGTGGGTGGGCTGCTAAATGTTATCCCATGCTCCCCCACTACCATCTGTGTATGTGAATTCAGTGTTAATCTGTGTGCTTGTCTCTCACTCCATCCCACCCCTTCTCCTCCCATGATATCTCTCCCACACTGGACCATTCACCCTCCCCTCACCTGTCCCCTTGTGTCCCCAAATTCCTCCCCGCCTCCTACGCAGCCTGTCACATCTTGGAGTGCTGTGAGGGGCTGGCCCAGAATGTTATCAGCACTATAGGACAAGCCTTTGAGCTGAGGTTCAAACAGTACCTGCACAGCCCCCCCAAAGTGGCAGCCCCCCCAGACAGGTAGGACTGGACCCCACTTATCTGAACTGTGCATGTGGTCTTAGGGTCAGTGGGATCTACCTCTTACGTGCTAGTCACCGGTTCCGAATTTGTTCCTAATTAGTTGACAAGGTGTTAAAGCCTTTCACTGCCAGGGGCGCCTGCGGAATCGGATCATCCTGGCAAGGCATTGCAGGCGCCTCTGGCAGCTAAAGGGTTAATAGTGTACCTAATGTTAATAGTCTAATGGTAACCCAACTCCTAATATATGATATGAGTAAAATAATTTAGCATGCGCTGACATACTCCGCCCTCTGTAGCAGATCGCGGTGTGATGTCATTGTGTGTTACCCCAAACCTGCCTCTCTATTAGCTGTCTGCGCCTATGTGTGATTCGCTGAGTGTGCACCCCCATCTCTCTCTCACAGGATGACAGGGGGAGACGAGCCGGCGTGGGGGGGAGAGGAGGAGCACAGCTCGGAACGGGACTATTACAACAGCATCCCGGGCAAGGAGCCTCCGTTGGGGGGCATACAGGACTCCCGGGTCAGGGATGTGGGTGCTATGGGGTACCCCCCCACACAGACACCACCAAATGGACAGTGGCCTCAGGTATCACATCCCCTGTGTGAAAATTTCTGCACTGTGTAGTGATTCTCAGCATCTCTATATAGTCCGAGCTCATGATAATTAACATGCAGCGCTATATAATGATCCCGAGTATCTCTACACATTGATAATGAACACACTGCGCTGTATACTGATGATAAGAATCTTTATACACTGATTATGAATATGCTGCAATGTATAGAGATGCTGAGCGTCTATACTCTGATAATGAACACACTGCACTTTTTCTGAAGCCAGGGTCACGTTTGATGTGTGAATGGCTCCCGATAGCATTAACTCAGTTTCCTTTTAAATCACTCCAAGCCCTGTAATATTTCCTCCACTTTATTGGGAAAAGACAGCAGGATACAGATACTTGTGGATGGTATGTAGTGGTGATTATTAGTTAGAAACCGGTAAAAAGAGATGGCCTCACCATGGGGGATGAACAGAGAACGGTCTTGTACTCACTGTCTCCAGGGTGGAAAAGGAAGTGAGGGGCAGTGTGGGTAAAGGAATAGTCTAGGGGCAGACTATCTCTGAACAAACAGGAAGGGGGGCAGACTAGCCCATTCTGGTGAGGATCTCAGAAACTGCAGTAGCAGCTCACTGATTCCATGCCCAGAGGCAAGAAATGCAACATTGTTGCAAATTACACAGGCACAGTGTGTGTGCAAACTCCATGCAGCTGGGAATAAGATCTGACAGGCAGAAGCTGCAAAGGAGAGAGGGAGGTGAGTCAGAAAGGTAGTTCTGGTTCCATAACAGCACTGTACAATGATGCTGAATATCTATACAGTGATAATGAACTCGTTGCATTGTATAAGAGTGGCGAGTATCTCGATACAAAACATTTATATCATAGCGGAAAGAATTTTGGCACAATCACATCAGACTTCAGACGTCGGTTATCCTCACAATCTCCCCATCTCTCTGTCCCCCAGGCAGGGTCTCCAGCCAGAAGACCTCCGATGTCACACTCTGGGTCTCAGTGGGAGCTGGAGGGGCAGGGTAAGCTCAGCTCACAGGGTGGGGCGTGTTAGTGGCCCCTGATAGACATCAAGTGTCTGACTCCAGCCACGCTTCTCTCTCAGGACAGGCCGGCGAAGGCTTCCCTCTAACCAATGGCCGGGCCCTGGGAGTCCGAGACTACGAGGAGCACATGTATGTGAACACGCAGAACCTGGACGGCTGGAACACGGACAAGGAGCCCTACATGATACCCGAGGACAGTCCGAAGAAGGATCTCTTTGATATGAGTAGGTGGATGGGACGGATAAGACAGAGCTTACACTCTGAGTGTCTCAGAGTAACCTAACTAGAAAAAAGGGGGGGAGCAGTGAGAGGGGGTACCCATAGTGCTGTGATTCCCAACACGGGGTTCGGGAACCACTAGGGCAGGCCTGCACAACTCGTAAAGTGAGAAGGGCCGAACTGCTCCAAGGAAAAAAGTATTTGAGCCACACGGGTAAAATTGTCATCATCATCATCATCTCTCAAGCACCACTCACCATCATCATCCTCATATCTCCCCCAGCACCCCTCATCATCATCCTCATATGTCCCCCAGAACCCCTCACTATCAACCTTTGCGATACTCCCCATCTATCTCATACCCCCATCTCTCCCCCTCACCCACACACATAATACTCCCCCTCCACATCAAACACACAACATCCCCCTGCACCTCACATCCTTCTCCCCCTGCACCTCACATCCCTCTCCCCCCAGCACCTCACATCATTCTCCCCCCCTGCACCTCCCATCATTCTCCCCCCTGCACCTCCCATCACTCTTCCCCCTGCACCTCCCATCACTTCTACCCCTGCACCTCCCATCACTCTCCCCCCTGCACCTGCACCTCCCATCACTCTCCCCCTGTACCTCACATCACTCACCCCCCCTGCACCTCACATCATTCTCCCCCCTGCACCTCACATCTCTCCCCCCTTGCATCACACATCTCTCTCCCCTGCACCTCCAATCACCCTCGCCTCACCTCCAATCACCCTGCCCTGCACCTCCAATCACCCTGCCCTGCACCTCAAATCACCTTCCCCCCCTGCATCACACATCTCTCCCCTGCACCTCCAATCACCCTCCCCTGCACCTCCAATCACCCTCCCCTGCACCTCCAATCACCCTCCCCTGCACCTCAAATGACCCTCCCCTGCACCTCCATGACCCTCCCCTGCACCTCCATGACCCCCCCTGCACCTCCAATGACCCCCCCTGCACCTCCAATGACCCTCCCCTGCACCTCCAATGACCCCCCCCGCACCTCCAATGACCCCCCCCGCACCTCCAATGACCCCCCCTCACCTCTAATGACCCTCCCCTGCACCTCCAATGACCCTCCCTGCACCTCAATGACCCCCCCCTGCACCTCAATGACCCCCCCTGCACCTCAATGACCCCCCCTCCCGCTCCCCTATGCCTCGGTTTGCTGCGGAGGAGGCGGCAGAGAAGGCAGGACTGCACGCACGCTCTAGCAGGCAGCAGGCACGGAAGTGCCTCAATGCTAGAGCGCTACTGCCCTCCAGTCCTCTGAGCGGGCTCGTCGGGGAGGGGGGAGAGCGGGCTCATCAAGGAGGGGGGAAAGCGGGCTCATCAAGGAGGGCGGAGAGCGGGCTCATCAAGGAGGGGGGAGAGCGGGCTCATCAAGGAGGGGGGAGAGCGGGCTTATCAAGGAGGGGGGAGAGCGGGCTCGTGGGGGAACGGGAGAGGGGTCTCGTGGGGGAACCGGAGAGAGGGGTCTCGTGAGGGAGGGGGAGAGCGGAAAGCCGCCATGGGCCGCACAGTGAGTCGGCCTGCGGGCCACGTGTTGTGCAGGCCTGCACTAGGGCTATGTGAGGTGTTTCCAAGGTGTTTGCGAGCTATGTATTGATGGATCCCAGGTAATATAGTAGGTTCCTGAGGCCGTGTGAGGACACTCACTTAGTAAGGCCCCAAACCACCTTAGTGTGGGGAGCATATCTGTCAATTACAGCGGGAGCTTCCAAAGTCGCTCCCCACAATGCTTTGCATCCACAGTGGCAAGGTATTGTGGGACATGACTTTGGAAGCTCCCACAGTAATTGACAGCTATATCAACCATGCTGTCTGCAGTTTGTGGTCTTATTAATTGTGTGTTCCCCCCACAGCTCTGGCCACTATACCGCTTGGGATCGGTCAATTTTGTTAGCAATAGTCTGACTAGGCAATAGGATGTTTTAATTAAGAGTTCACAGAAGAAATATTTTCTAGCAAGGGGTGCACAGTAAAAACAAGTTGGGAACAACTGAAGTAGTGGCACAGCCTTTAATTCAGAGGGAGGGATGATCAGTAGTTGAACAGCCTCCAAACCACAAGTTGAAGTTCCATGGTGGAACAACCTTCAGCAGAGGGAGGGGAGCAATATTGGAACAGCCTTCAGCAAAGGGAGGGGAGCAATGACCAAACAGCTTTCAGCGAGTGTGCGGGTTCGTAATGGCAAAGCTGCCAGTCATGGTTGTGGTGGTTTGCTGTCCTCGGACATAAAGAATAACAGATGTGAATCAGGGAGGGGTCTGCAGGGAGGTCAGGGTAACAGGCTGACTCGTGTCAATGGCCCTCACCTTCCAGCATTGCAACAATGTATCTCCTCTGCTACACATCCTGTGGCATGGACTGGGGGCCCTTGCACACTGCTGAGTCTTGGAGCGATTCCCGTTCTGTGTCTGACCTCCTTTTTCTCCTTGACATTTCTAGGGCCCTCGGAGCTGAGGATCTCTCTGTAACACTACAGAATAATCACACATATCCAGTCATTAGGACCCCAGGAGGCAAAGTCTGCCTTCCTCACCAGCAGTTAAAGAGTTAACTCCACGCTCCTTCTCTTTCAGGACCCTTTGAAGATGCTCTGAAGCTCCACGAATCCGGCCTTTCCGGGGGGACCCAGAGGTTGGAGGATCAGTGGCCGAGCCCCCCCACCAGGAGGGCTCCTGTGGCCCCCACAGAGGAGCAGCTGAGGGGGGAGCTTTGGTACCACGGAAAGATGAGCAGGAGGGAGGCAGAAAAAGTGCTGCAGAGGGACGGAGACTTCCTTGTGAGGGACAGCATCACCAACCCGGGGCAGTATGTGCTGACGGGCATGCACAGGGGGCAGCCCAAGCACCTGCTCCTGGTGGACCCAGAGGGAGTGGTAAGGACCCCTAAAATGACGCAGTGACACTGGGAGAAGACATCATCCAACTTCTTCCACTGCGGGGTGACACTGACAAATGGGACCTGTAACCCATGGAGTCTGTCCATCCCACTGCAGCGTGACACAGTGACACAGACAGAAGGGCGCCGAGTGTGTCCTTTCCACTTTACGGTGACACAGAGTGACAGAAGGGGACCTATGTGAGAGAGAATATAGGAGACAGCAGAGCTTAGATGGTGAGTGTGTGTATGTGTGTCACTATCACTGCCCCTCATGCGCTCTCTGGCTCTTCCAGGTGAGGACAAAGGATGTGCTGTTTGAGAGTATCAGTCACCTGATCTCCTACCACCTGCACAACCAGCAGCCAATCGTAGCAGCTGAGAGCGAACTGCACCTGAGGCAGGTGGTACCACGGAGAGCAGCATCGTAGGGAGGTGAGAGATGCAGCAGCCAGACACAGATAGTCAGGGGTCGGACACAGAGACAGGGGGCTGAACACTGAGACACACACAGACAGGGGGACAGACACAGAGACGGGATAGAGAGACACAGAGATAGTCAGGGGTCGGACACAGAGACAGGGGGCTGAACACTGAGACACACACAGACGGGGACAGACACAGAGACGGGATAGAGAGACACAGAGATAGTCAGGGGTCGGACACAGAGACAGGGGGCTGAACACTGAGACACACACAGACAGGGGGACAGACACAGAGACGGGATAGAGAGACACAGAGATAGTCAGGGGGCTGAACACTGAGACACACAGACGGGGACAGACACAGAGACGGGATAGAGAGACACAGAGATAGTCAGGGGTCAGACACAGAGACAGGGGGCTGAACACTGAGACACACACAGACAGGGGGACAGACACAGAGACGGGGGATAGAGAGACACAGAGATAGTCAGGGGTCAGACACAGAGACAAGGGGCTGAACACTGAGACACACACAGACAGGGGGACAGACACAGAGACGGGATAGAGAGACACAGAGATAGTCAGGGGTCAGACACAGAGACAGGGGGCTGAACACTGAGACACACACAGACAGGGGGACAGACACAGAGACGGGATAGAGAGACACAGAGATAGTCAGGGGGCAGACACAGAGACAGGGGGCTGAACACTGAGACACACACAGACAGGGGGACAGACACAGAGACGGGATAGAGAGACACAGAGATAGTCAGGGGTCAGACACAGAGACAGGGGGCTGAACACTGAGACACACACAGACAGGGGGACAGACACAGAGACGGGATAGAGAGACACAGAGATAGTCAGGGATCGGACACAGAGACAGGGGGCTGAACACTGAGACACACACAGACAGGGGGACAGACACAGAGACAGGGGATAGAGAGACACAGAGATAGTCAGGGGTCGGACACAGAGACAGGGGGCTGAACACTGAGACACACACAGACAGGGGGACAGACACAGAGACGGGATAGAGAGACACAGAGATAGTCAGGGGTCAGACACAGAGACAGGGGGCTGAACACTGAGACACACACAGACAGGGGGACAGACACAGAGACGGGATAGAGAGACACAGAGATAGTCAGGGGTCAGACACAGAGACGGGGCTGAACACTGAGACACACACAGACGGGGACAGACACAGAGACGGGATAGAGAGACACAGAGATAGTCAGGGATCGGACACAGAGACAAGGGGTAAGACAGAGACGGGGACAAAGACACACAGAGACGGGTATAGAGAGACACAGAGACAGGGGGCTGGACACAGAGACAGGGGGGCAGAGAGACACAGACAGGGGGCCGGATACAGAGACAGGGGGACAGAGAGACACAGACAGGGGGCCGGATACAGAGACGGGGACAGAGAGATACAGAGACGGGGACAGAGACGCACAGATATAGGGGGACAGAAACAGAGACAGGGTGCCAGACACAGAGAAAGGAGGACAGAGACACACAGATATAGGGGGACATACACAGAGACAGGGTGCCAGACACAGAGAAAGGAGGACAGAAACACAGAAATTGGATGCCAGATACAGAGACAGGTGGCCAGACACAGAGTCAGAGACACACAGACAGGGGAGCAGACACAGGGACAGGACAGCAGGGCGGAGACAGGGAGCCAGACGAGCACACGCACAGACAAACACATAGAGCCATAAAAACTTGAGAGAAAAACAGACTAACCCTGTAGATAAATACAGAGACAGACAGAGAGACAGACAGACACTACAATAAACACAGTGGCACAGACAGATACCGAGAGACAACCACAGACTGGAATATACACCTTTGTCAGGTTTGTCTGTGAGGCCTCTGGGTTGGAATAAATATATTTCCCATCTCTTTCTCTGCCCCCTCTCCCTTTCCCAGGGTCACAGCCAGACTGCGAGCCGATCGTGCACACAGAGAGAACATTCTGCGAGGGAGAGCGGAGCTGTCACTGATTGCGGGCCCTGACAGAGGCCAGGTTAGAGAGGAGAGACAATGCCCCACTCCCTCCCCTCCACTAAGTCACCTCTTTATATAGTTAGACTGCATATATCTCCCAGTTGGGAGATCCGCTGTGCAGTGCTCTATTGCGATACACCCCGTCCGCAGAAAGAGGGCGCTGCAGAGCACGCAGGACAGAGGCTCTCGCATGTGTCGGACTTAACTCTTTCCCTGCTGCTGGAGAGGCCTTTAATGTCATAAGGAAGCAAGTGTGGAGGAAAACGCAGCCAGCTTGGGCGCTGGAGGGGCCAGCGCTGCATTGCGAGGCACTGAAGGGGCTAATGGCATTTGCCTCTTAATTTCAGTGTGCATTTAAATACCATAAAGAGGGATATTTATAATGTCGCACACACTCGTACATAAGGATTCCGGTTTAAGGTTATAACTGAAAAACGCCCCCAAAAAAACACTGACTGATCATTTTACACTTTTGGTTAAAACCCGATAAAAAAAAATGTACCATTCTTTCCTATTAAATGCCACCTCTGCTGGCGGCCACAGGCAGGAGACAAAGGCATCGCGGGGGAGTATGGAAACTATAGAAAAGTGCACCGGTAAACACCAAAATCAAAGGCGTGTCAATTTTATTTCAATGTTAACACTGGTAAACTCTGATTTTTTTTTTTAATAAAACTCGGCAAACAAAACATAAACCCTCCCACTGATGTATCTCTACTCACACACAAACACACACACACACACACACACACACACACACACAAAATAGATGGCACACAGAATCCAACGTTTCGGTCCAAAGAGGACCCTGAAATCTTTGGACTGAAATGTTGGGTTCTGTGGCATCCATTTCCAATACAGGTTTTTTGTACATTACTGCCGAGTGCTGTCTCTTGATTTCTTTTTGGGATCATATAGTTCTGTTATTTTTATGGGACATGCACCAGACCATACAAGCATTACCGGAGTGCCAGCTGCCTTCCTCACTATAATCACAATATATTATATATGCTGTACTGTATATATATTTATTTTTCCCCAATGCTTCTTAATGGGCAGTAGTGACACCTCGTGGTTGCTTTGGAAAGTGCAGGGATAAATGTTACCATGTTTATTCATTCGTTTTGCGATGGTGTAAAGACCTGCAGAAGAATGCACTTCTGCACCAAGAGTTTACAATCTAATGCACAGGATTACTGAGCACATAACCCCCTTTGATGCCATAAAGGGACCCTGCACATGAACGGTTTGGTTATTGCTGTGGGTCCGAAGATTGAAATGAACAATTCAGACAGCGTGGTGTTCTGCAGACTTACATGGAGCTGTGTGTATGGAGATACTCATCAGCACTCTATAATGTGTGTTCATTTCCACATCCAAATATATTCTTAAGAATTGCTACCTGAACCCCTTTGCTCTGGCAGTGAAGGGGTTACTTCACATGGGCGGGGGTGTAGGATTATTAGCTGACCAGTGTCAGGAATGAGAATGACGTCTGCAGCAGATACAGCGATAGGGGCTTATACCCAGAGAGGATGGAAAAGCAGCTTCATCTCTGCTGACTGTTTTTAATAAAAAAGCTGAGAAAATAAGAATTCATCTGGGACTAAACCCAGCGGCTGTATGACTGTGTGCATGTCACTATGCGTGTGTCACTGCTTGTGTCATTGCGTATGTGTGTGTCATTGCGTATGTATTACTGTATGGAGAAATGGAGTAATCAGGCAGTGCAGCTGCCTTGGGAAAAAAGTGACCGGACTGCTCTCTTCCCATACAAAAATACTTTAATGGCACATAAAAACAGCACGAGTAACCTCCTACGCGTTTCACGCAGCTCACCGTGCTTTATCAAAGAGCTCTTTCATAAAGCGCGGTTAACAAGAAAAAAAAAATAGGGGCGCTGTAGCAAGCAAAGATGTTATATTGAACTAGAAAAAATGAAACAAATAATTAAATGTATAAACGTTTAAGCAAAAGATGAAAATAATAAAGAACCAGAAACTATTGCCTGATAAGAGCGATGAGTGGTCTCTGCCCAATCAAGCTGTTAGCACGGGCTGTTCTTAGGAGCAAGTAGTGCAGTGTCCCTCTGGTTCCCCGGTACTTCGTGCGCGATTAGCCGCGTGAAACGCGTGAGGTTACTCTTGCAGTTTTTATGCGCCATTAAAGTATTTTTGTACGGGAAGAGAGCAGCGCGGTTACACTTTTTTCCAAGGCAGCTGCGCCGCCTGATTACTCCATTTCTCTGTTGATCTCGCTTGGTGGGAGCACGTCGACAGTACCCGGAAACCCACGGTACACTGGGAGAGTAATTTTCTTATTTGCATATACTCACTGCATTATTGAAACACCGGTTACGAAGTTTACCATTGCACGCTCATATAAGACTTACCTTATCTACAAGGCTACTGAGCATGCATATATGTTGGTGTTTTCAAACCCTGTTTGGATTGCAGACACATTGTACATCACTGTCTACGTGGGACATTTTCACCGGGCTTATCATACTGTCTGGGAGTTTATATGTTCTATACATTGAATATATATCTATATGGACATTTTTCTGGTTAGTATCGCTGGTTTTTTTTTTCCTCCAACCACCTCTTATCACTGTGTCTGTCTTGTCTGTCAATGTGTGTATATATATATATATATATATATCAATTTGTGTGTCTGTGTCACTGCGTGTGTTTTACGTGTGTGTCAGTGTGTATCACTTACTATGTGTCAGTGTGTCACTGTTACTATGTGTGTGCGACTGCGTGCCACTTTGTGTATTTCACTGTGTCACTATGCATGCATGTCACTTTGTGTGTCACTATGCGTGTGGTGTGTTACGATGTGTGTGTCATTATACAATGAATAGTGACCCAAAAAGTAGAGAAATGAGATGAAAGATTCTGGGTGCACGCTGACTGAGCGCTTACCCACTCTGAGGCCCAGGCGGTGTCGTGTAAGTATGGGAGGTCACAGCACTCCGGATACGCAGTTTCTTTAAAGCATAATGTCTTTATTTATAGTATCAGAAAAATAATAAACTAGCATTAAAAACACAAAACCATGACAGCCAAATCGAATGGTGATAGATGGTAAGTGCTAGCACATCGGGCGGCCAAAGGGGCCCTGCTTACGGTGTCTATGCATGTCACTGTGTGTGAGTCACTGCGTGTGTATTATTGTATGTTTGTTACTGTGCATGTGTGTCATTGTATGTTTGTCACTGCGTGTGTCACTATGGGTGTCTGTCACTACACTTGTGTCTGTATCACTATGCTCACATCATTGTGTGTTAGGGTTGGGTTACTGTGTATGTGTTGTATGTGTGTGTGTCACTGCATGTGTCACTTTATTTGTGTGTAACTGCATGTCACTGTTTTACTACATGTGTGTGTCACTATACATGATACATGTCACTGTGTGTGTGTTAGTGTCACTGCGTATGTTTGTCATTGTGTGTGTGCCACTATTCATATCTGTGTAACTGTGTGTGTGTCACTATGCATGTATATGTCACTATGCATGCCACTGTGTATGTGACACTATATGTGTATGTCCCTATTCATGTGTGTCAATATGCATGGCACTATGTGTTTGTGTGTGTCTGTGTCTCTATCATTGTGTATGTCTCACTATATTTGTATGTCACTGTGTCACTGTATGTAAGTCTCTGACTGCGTTTTTCAGGAAGATACGTGCCACTGTGTGCGTGTGCCACTATGGTCATGTCATTGTGTGTCACTATACATGTGTGTCAGTACGTATCACTATGCGTGTCTTTGTCACTTTGTGTGTGTGTCACCATGCATATCACTGTGCTACTATGTGTGTTTCACTGCGTGCCACTGTGTGTGTGTGTGTGTGAGTCCCTATGCGTGTGTCATTAGTTGTGTGTTTCACTGTATGTTTGTCACTGTGCATGTGTCCCTGTGTGTGCCACTATGTGTAACTGTGTGTCAATGTATGTGTATATGTCACTATGCATGCCACTGTGTGTGTCACTATGTGTTTGTGTGTCACTATTCATGTGTGTCAATATGCATGTCGTGTGTGTGACTGTCTGTCACTGTGTATTTGTCAGTGTCACTGTTTGTGTGAGTGTGTCACTGCATTTTCAGGGAGCTGCGTGTGTTACTGTAGAGAGGGGGTCAGTGTAAGAGCGCTACGTGTGGGGGTGACATAAGAGTGCTCTCTGTGTGTCACGCTCCCACCCTGGCTGTGTTTGGTTCTGCCTATTACCAGCGCTGAGTATAGGACACTGGTATAGTGGTATATTGAACTCTCCTGGGGCAGGATGCAGCAGGTAGAGGCAGCTTCTCTGAGCATTACGGTAACAGCTCTCTGTATGTTACATGTGGTCTGATTATAACCTGTCTGCAGCTCACTCATGTACTAAGTCTCAGGAATCACCTGAGGTCCCAGTGAGCAGCACACACACATAGTCACACTGTAACACAATGTGTGTCACACACGCACAAAGTGTGAGTCACTGGGATTGTGACAGTGCATGTGTGCCGGCTTTACCGTAAGACAAAATATCAGTCATACTGAGAGTCAGTGTCACAGTGTCTGTGTGTCAGCGTCACAGTGTGCTAGTGTCACTGTGTGTCAGCCTCACAGTGTGCTAGTGTCACTGTATTTGTGTCAGTGTCTGTGTGCCAGCATCACAGTGTGCTAGTGTCACTGTGTTTGTGTCAGTGTCCGTGTGCAAGCATCACAGTGTGCTAGTGTCACTGTGTGTCAGCCTCACAGTGTGCTAGTGGCACTGTATTTGTGTCAGTGTCTGTGTGCCAGCCTCACAGTGTGCTAGTGTCACTGTGTTTGTGTCAGTGTCCGTGTGCAAGCATCACAGTGTGCTAGTGTCACTGTGTTTGTGTCAGTGTCCGTGTGCAAGCATCACAGTGTGCTAGTGTCCCTGTGTTTTTGTCAGTGTCTGTGTGTGTCAGCCTCACAGTGTGTTAGTGTCACTGTTTGTGTGTCAGAATCACAGTGTTCTAGTGTCACTATGTTTGTGTCAGTGTCTCTGTGCCAGCGTCACAGTGTGCTAGTGTCACTGTGTTTGTGTGTCAGCATCACAGTGTGCTAGTGTCACTGTGTTTGTGTCAGTGTCCGTGTGCCAGCGTCACCTTGTGCTAGTGCTAGTGTCTCTGTGTGCTAGTGTCACTGTGTTTGTGTCAGTTTCTGTGTGTGTCAGCGTCACACAGTGTGCTAGTGTCACTGTAGTTTTGTCAGTGTCAAGTTCACAGTATTTGGGTCAGTGTTACAATGAGCGTATGTCAGTGTGAGTTTGTTTCAGTGCCACAATGTGTGTGTATCAGTGTCACAGAGTTTGTGTTGGAGTCAGTGCGACAATAATGGCCAGATCCCCGGGTACACCCTCACCCTTTTGCAGCAAAGTCTGGAACCACAAAACGTTGCTTTAAGATACAGGACAGAGGGGGGACGCTGTGACACTGGGGTTCAGGGGGACATTCAAGGAGGGCATGAAAAAGTATTTCATAGGACAGGGTGCACGATACAGCCTCCCAGCAGAGGAGTTCATTACAGCAACAGGATTCAGACCTATAGGGCAAAAATACAAGGAAACCCTAAAGAATTAAGATGTATATTTATATATACAGTATGATAGAGGATAAAATCCGGAGACCAGGCAGGTCTGAGGCTTCACTATATATAAGTGCAGACCGATTTATCTGACTGATCCTAACCCAATAAATACATTAAAAACCCCACCACACAGTATTTCCCTAGCACAGCCCAGATCGAGAGGTGTGTGTATTAGGAGGAATACGTGCGTGTAGCTAGCTCTGTGTTTGGGAGGCTTCCAGTGCCAGCACTCAATGAATGTGAGCTGTGTATATATAATACGGGAGAGCAGCTCCTGGCCACTTCACAGGCAGACAGAGCGGGGACCAGACAGAGACACCTGTGGATCCACTCAGACCCCTGCCACAGGTAGGAGCCCTCTACACTTTCAGCACCAGGAACAGCAGCAGCCCCTTCATAAGAACTGCACAAGGGGTCACTGGGACACAACCCGCTAGAAGTGTCCTAAATGCAGAAGGTAGCACATGGGGCTACTTATACCCTGTTCTTCTATGTCATTTATTTGGGGTTTAACCACTTCACTGCTGGCTGGGTGACCAATGCATAGTTCTGCAAGCAAAGCTGAGGCTGTAAGGGCTAGCATGGCATACACAAAGGCAGCAGTGCCTTATTGCCAAAGGTTGCCCAGCGAAATAAGACCAGGGCCATCTGATTTAGGGCTTCTCCGTTAGATCCCATTCTTCCGGATTTAACTTTTTCAGCGCTGGAGCTTTTAGCAACGTATTGAATTTCCCCCACCAGCAAAACTCACATACATGGGTTACCATGCCGCGACCCTACCCAGAAACGATTTACTGCTGGTAATATATTTGCAGAGCTGGGCACCTCCTCTATGGAAATCCTTCTGCTTATTGATATTTCTTATTTTGACCCCTTCACTGCTGGAGCAACAATTGACCTGACGTGACAATAGTGCTTTTCAGCACTGGAGGGTTTAAACTGTTTGCTTTCTCACCGGAAAAGTCTTATTTTGAGTTAATTATTGAAGGTATTTTTATTTTATTGCGGCAGAGGAGTGAGGACCCCCTCCCCCCCCCCCCCAATGTGTCACTGTCATGGGTGTATTTTCATATCACTCAGACCAGGGACAGACAAAGGAAGGGAGGGAGAGAGATGGCGAGACAGACACCGGTGGGGTGTGTGTGTGTGGGGGGGGACCTATATAAACCAGGTCCAGTCCCACGTGGTCACTTTTGTTTTTGCACAACTGATCAGTAGATCTTAAAGAGATCTCAGAAAGATTTAATTCCCTCAGACTGTAACTGTTGTACTTCTTTGTATCTTGTGTAAAGTGAGCTTGTTTCGCTGTTCTCCAGGAACACTGCATTCAAACACATTAGCCAGTTCTGTTTATCTATATGACTAATGACGGCTTCTGTGCAGGCAAAGGGCAGAGCAACACTGTCAGATCACTTGCAACTTTGAGGATTGAAACAGTCTGGTCCCCAAAAGATATTCGATAAAGATTGTAACCTCCCTCTAAAGATTTTGTTTACTATGACAGTGTTAAAAGTTGTACATATTATTCAAAAATGCTTATATTTGTCCTTTTTTTAAGGTGCCAGTCAGCTTTATTTACCTGTTAAATAAGGTACTGTCCTTCGTTCCCTTTTCTCCAAGGAGGACTGACCCTAAAGCCCTTCCTGTGATATTCAGGTGGTCTTCAACATTATAATATAACCTTGCGATCTGCAGAGCATTTCAGCATAACTATAGCACTTAACTATAGGATCTGCCAGAGTATTGCAGTATAACTACAGAGCATTTCAGCATAGCTATAGGACCTGCAGAGCATTGCATAACTATAGGAGCTACAGAGCATTGCAAAATAACCCATTTAAAGTGATACAGATCTACAAAGGATGGCAATATTATCACCTAACATCAAATCAATAGAAAACTGCAGAGCATCGCTTTGCCGCTCCTTCACAAACACACAAAGCTGCAGAGCAGTTGTACCTAAACTCTTTACTGACAAGAATCTGCAGAGCATTGCTCAATCATACTGTTTATATCTGGAGCATTGCATTTTCCCCTGGTATAATTAAGGAGCCCTACAGAGCATTGCATTGTTACCCTTTAAAGATAGAGTCCTGCAGAGCATTGCATTGTTACCTTTATAGATACATCACCCTGCAGAGCATTGCATTGTTACCTTTATAGATACAACACCCTGCAGAGCATTGCATTGTTACCTTTAAAGACAGAGCCCTGCAGAGCATGGCATTGTTACCTTTATAGATACAACACCCTGCAGAGCATTGCATTGTTACCCTTTAAAGATAGAGCCCTGCAGAGCATTGCATTGTTACCTTTATAGATACATCACCCTGCAGAGCATTGCATTGTTACCCTTTAAAGACAGAGCCCTGCAGAGCATTGCATTGTTACCTTTATAGATACATCACCCTGCAGAGCATTGCATTGTTACCCTTTAAAGACAGAGCCCTGCAGAGCATTGCATTGTTACCTTTATAGATACATCACCCTGCAGAGCAATGCAATGTTACCTTTATAGGTACAGATACATGCAGGGCCGAGCTGTGTTACTTTGTCATCGTTAGAGAGACCTGCAGAGCATCGCTACTTTACTCCTAAACAAAAGGAAAGACTTGCAGCCCTCACAGCCGACGTCTGCAGAGCATTTCCAGCCCCACTTTGTGTTGGCTGAGACATAGGGAACAAATAACCACATTATTGTGTATCCTGTTGGCATGAACTTAAAAGGTACAGGGTGTGTATAGTATGTGCTACTGTGTGAGTGTGTGAGAGGAAGAGACTGCATGTGAGAGAGAGTGTGTGTGAGGGAGTGAATGTGTGTGTGTGAGAGAGGGAGTGTGTGTATGTGTGTGGGTGTGAAAATGAAGGAGAGTACGTGTGAGTGCGTGTGTGTGAAAAGTGAAAGAGAGAGGGTGTGTGTCGAGGGTGTGAATGTGTGTGTGTGTGAGAGGGAGTGTGGGTGTGAAAGTGAAGGAGAGTATGTGTGAGTGCGTGTGTGTGAAAGTGAGAGTGTGTGTGAGTGCGTATTTCATGAATTCCCAGGTATTCTTATACCGTGGTCAGAAGCCCCATATCTTTGTGTATATAATGCAGACTAAACATTGACCAATTTTATAATAATGACATATAACGTTATATATAATCACTGCAGTAACAGGTGTTATATGGGATCATCTGTAGGATTGGGTATTACAGGTGTCTCAGTTGAATTAAGATGTGCGTGAATCTTTCCAGCATCTGGCATTAAATAGGAGCCTGGAGCACTGGGCATTATACTGCACGTGTGTGATATTTAATATAATGCCATGTTTTTATTTGAGGATAGACTCAGACTTAGTGGATTTATGCTGTTATTTACATTACTGGCTCTGATCAGCAGCGTATTCAACTCATGTTTTTTATTGTTCATGTTCTCTGACTTCCATGTGAGATTTGCAGTTATATGGGCATCTCTGTAGGAGAGAGCATTAGCTACCTCTCTATAGGACTGTGCAGAACAGTCTTGTTGTGTTACACTCACAGTCAGTGCCGGAATTAAACAGAAACTGACTAAGCTACGGCTCAGGGCATCACAATATGGAGGGGCCTTGCAATATGGAGGGGCCTTGCAATATGGAGGGGCCTTGCAATATGGAGGGGCCTTGCAATATGGAGGGGCCTTGCAATATGGAGGGGCCTTGCAATATGGAGGAGCCTCAAAAATAGAAAAAAATGTATGCGTTTCAAGTTTTAAAATAGGATCATCAATAAAGAACATTCGAGAAAAAAAAGGTTCTCTATAAATATGGCCATTTTTGTTCAAATATGACCCTAAACATCACGTGCATCGAAAGTGACAAACTTCGTAGCTTATGAGTTGAAGACATCATCAATGACTTCGCTCTCCAACAATCACAAAAGAAAACGTTTTAATATTAAAAATTAAGGTGATGTGCAAACACTGTTCATTTTAGCTTTACACGTCATGTTTGTATACAACAATGCTAGAATAATGCTTTTATTAATTTCAGTTTCATATTTATATGATCAATGGTCCCTTCAGTCAGAATAATACATCTACTTCTCATATTTGGGGCCTCTTAACATAGCGTAGGGCCTCAGAAGGTCAAAGTCCGGCCCTGCTCACAGTGGAGATCACAGAGAAGGGACGCCTTGTTTATTGAGAACATGTGTGGAGGGGAGACCCCATTCTGTCACCACATGGTGACACGTCTGATATAACCACTGAGATGCTCTGCTGCTCTCTTGATTAAGTAGGGAGAAAAAGACAGAAGGGGAGACGGGGAAAGATAATATTTTAACTTGTCGGCATTGGAGGAGATTTGCTACATTAGATCTAGTGTATAGTTAGGAGAGAGTTATAGGAAGCAGTTATATGGAGCAATAAGAGGCATTATATGGGACGGGTTATTAGAGTTGCAGGTGGCTTGTCCAAAAATACTGGACACAATGGTGAAAGGTGCGACGCGTGCGAGAATCGTTGGTGGGGAAGAATGTTATTTATAAATGACCTGACTTACGTAATTTTTTTCTAAATTTCACTCCCAAGTATACACCAATTTGCACCAATTTATATTCTATTTCGTAAAAAATCTGGGGAGGGGTCTTGGGAGGGAGTGCCCTTTTGAGGATTTTTTTAGGAAATAGAATATGAAATAGTGCAAATTGGTGCAAATTGGTGCATGCTTAGAGTGACATTTAAGAACAAATTACATAACGGTCAGATTATTTATAAATAACTGACCTGCAGTGATACAGGCCCATGGCGGTTGTAACAGTGTTCCCCCCCCCCCCCCCCCCAAGCACAGATAGGGGCCATAACGAGGGCTGAGTCGTCCGCGAGGACTTTGGGACACAGGAACAGGCTTCCATACGCCAGATAATACTTAGCAGTGCAGCGCCTACATCTGCCGTAGGCTCCAGGAATATGGAGATGATCTCCCACGGTAGAACTTGTACCTCTCCCCCCAGTTAGATCACACACCAGGCCTGAGGTATATTGCAAACAGGAACGGTTTATTACTACACACTTTGCAGTAACACTACAGCTACGCATCAGTCTTCTGCCAGATACAGTCTCCATAGATCAGCTCTCACTGGAGATGGTCCATGGACCGTCACTACAGGCTAAGGGCACCCGCAGCCGTCCTATCTCTTCCCCAACTCCCTAGCGGAGGCAGAGGTATAATCACACTCGCTCCTCCCCACAGGGAAGAGCACATGGGAAGGCTCCAATCTCAGGCTCCCAGTCGTGTGACCTGCCTTCCTCAGAGGGAAGGAACAACCTCCAAATTTAGGGCGGTCCTGCCCTTAAGTACAGCCAGAAGGCGGGCACCCCGGTGTCCCAGCTACAACAGGATGTTCCATCCCCCGCTGTCACTCAAGTACAGTACCAAAGGTGAAGGGCAAAACCCCATACCAACTACTGGCAAGCATGTAAATTCCAGGGTTTACTGCCAGCCCATTGGGTAGAATAGTAGCCAGGGGGTACCCCGCTACACGGGCAATACTACACCCCTCCTCATCCTCTTACCCTCCTCCCCTTATCCTCTCTCACCCTCTTCCCTTCACCCTCTCTCATCCCCCTCCCTTCATCCTCCCCTCACATCCTCTGATCCCCCACTCCCTTCATCCCCCCTCCCTTCAACCTCTCACCCCCCCTCCCTGTCTTAATCACCCCCACAGGACAGCCAGAGAAGACACACACACCTCTCTCTGCTACATGCTTTTCCTCCGCTCTTTGGCCCCACCCCCCATGTTCCTGCCACCTCCTCCTGATTGGCTGCATTACACAGCAGCCTCCAATCAGGATGGAGGAAGCTGCCCAGCCCCCTAGAAGCAGCAGCCCTGCTCTATCCCTTCTCAGAGGAAATCCCGCGTTTGGTTACTAAGGGCGGAGACATAATACAGGACACATACATGTCCGGTATCATCTCTCATTTTATACCAGACAGAGTAACCAAATACTGGGCTGTCCGGTCCAATACCAGACACCTGGCAACCCTACGGGTTATATGGAGCAATTGGAGAGGTTATATGGCACAAAGGAGGAGTTATAGGGAGCAGTTATATGGAGCAATAGGAGGAGGTATAGTGAGTGGTTATATGGAGCAATAGGAGGAGTCCGTGTGCGGCCCATCACCTCGGCACTATATAGGTGAGCCACCAACGTGTCTCCTCGTATCCACACATCATGGGCAGTCTCGGTTCTTACTTCTACTCATAGTGCGCCCATTTTCCTCCGTCTGTATGGACAGCACCCCAGCCTTTACTAATAGTCCTCCAGGGTATCCTCCATGGGTTGGACTATCTATCATGACAGTGGTCATATATATTTCACCGGAGTGACCCATTTCCAGTTATTCTCTGTACGCTGTTGGGTGGCATTTGCACAGGGCGGTATCCTGCCCACGTTACCTCCCCCAAGTGCCCCTCACTCTAATCCCTGTCTTTTTTCTCCATCCGCTGGTACGCCTTCAAACACAATGAATGGATGGTCAATGTCTGGCAATAATCATTTCCCCCGATGGTCTGGCACCATTTTGCTAGTTGTTAAAAAATATTAGCACTTGTGCCAATTATGGTTCCAGTTTCCTCCTTGCTGTGGACTTTAGGTCATATAAGGGCACCACCATCAACGGTCCCACTACTCCAGTTATTTTCCACTGCATACCCTAGATAAGGGTAGCTGGTGTCACTGAGGCTCCAAACAACCAAGCCCTCCAGTGGTTGCAACGGCAGATGTTTAGGTACCGATCATACCAGGGTTTAAAAATAATCGATACCTATGATCCATTATCCAAGAAGACGCTGCATACTTGTCCCTCAATTTTCGTGTTGATGGCCCCAGTAGTCCCCAGGGTAAGTGGGAGGTAGGATGATCTCTTGCTGGTGTCATTCGGACTGAGCCTTTCTGCACCCGCGGCCCAGTATGCTCCTTCACTGGGTCCCGAGGTTGTTTCCCGATCTAGAACCAGGGTGTCCTTCTTCCCCACATATATAACAGAAATCTGGCACTCCAATTTTTGGATCAGGATTTCTCCACGGTTTCCTCCCCCATCTAGAGGTTTTCTCTCTATGGGGTGACCATCGTGCTTCTCTCCAACGATCCTCTCGAATATTCGCATCAGCCACATCTCCCATTCGCATGTCATTCATCAATCCCGACACCTCCTCTGTGGGCCAACCTGCTCGGACCGTGCTCGGCTGCTCCTCATTTGGCCTATTGGGGGTCATACTCACGTCGGTTCTTCCTTGGTGGGCCACACACCAGCTGTGCTATCTTCTGATCCCTATTGGCTAGTTGATGCTACGCTCTTAGCGGACCACACTGCTGCCGGGCCTGTGCGCCATCTGTTCTTCCTCATCCCGTATCTCTTGTAGTAGCTCTAAAAACGTTGGAGGAGACTCCACTCTCTGAGTCACAAGTAGAGGGTTATTACATCTTTGGATGGTACTCCCCAAATCAATTCTTCTACTCAGGCACGATACACCCCATCAGGGGTGATACCCTTATTTTTCACTACCTTCAGTAAAGCCACCACCAGTTTGCGATAGAACTCAGTTTGTCACCCTCGTGCTGGTACATTGCCCGGAATCGAAAACAATTCTTCCCCACTTTTGGTGGCAACAAATGTATTTTCTAACACCCTCAGGTATTCGCTAGGGGTGCTAACCGTATTTTCTTCTCAAACGGCTCTTACTATGGCTAATGCGGGCCCCTTTTAGGCTTTCTGAAATACAGACCTTCTTGTCTTGGTCTGAGCCACCCATTCCTTCACCATCTGCATGGCCTGTTCTATCCAACTTTCAAAGTTGTCCCCACTATTAGGAGTCGGGCTTACTCCTGAGAAGATTCATAGTCTCCTATAGTAATTGTTCCCCACCCACCCCCGGAGTGTATGGATTTCTCCACTAACTGTCCCATGGCTGTAATAAGGACCTTGGTGGAGGCTGGGACATGTCCCGTAGAGGAAGTGGGTACTTCAAGGTATTTTGTTACAGAACTCTTCCATCGTAACAGAACTCTTCCATCGTAGCCCCCTCGCAATCTAGGAATTCTTGGACCTTCTCTCCTATAGTGTGTGCTTCGGTACCACTGTGCTTTACAGCCGTTGAGGGTCCCCTCCAATCTCTTGATCACGACTGTAACTCTCTGCTCCTACTGTCACGTGCACACTCTGCAATCCTCAGATCCACGCAGATCTGATATCAACAGAGGCCCCTCTCCCTCTTAGTCCCTCCTTTTCCACAGCCGTTATTATTGGCCGCTCTTGTGTCCATTAGTCACATTTCCAGAGCACATTGGAGAGGCACCTGTCCGGGGGCAGTGTGAGTGTGTTGAGCTCATCACACAAGGGGTGACAGTTATATGGAGCAATAGGAGGAATTACAGGGAGCAGCTTTATGGAGAAATAGGAAAAGTTATAGGGAGTGGTTATAGGGAGCAATAGGAGGAGTTATAGAGAGGTTATATGGAGCAATAGGAGTTATGGGGAGGAGTTATATGGAGCAATAAGAGGCATTATAAGGAGCAGGTATATGGAGCTATAGGGGGAGTTGTACAGTATGTAGCAATAGGAGGTGTTGTACGGTGTACACAGATAAATATATATTGTTATCTAAATCTTCCTAGCATTTATAATATAGGTACAACGAATCCTTGCCCATTGAGTTTACAATCTAAGTATTTAGTACCTGAGGTTTTATGTGAGCTGGCACCGAGTCGCCTAATCATAATGGCTGCTGTTCTGCAGAGAAAGGGCCCCTTATTTGTGCAGCCCTGTTTGGGTTGAGAACCCTCTGCTCAGGTGCAGGCCCCGAACTCTCCGTCTCTGCAGAAGGATCCGGCACGCCCATGTCATTCAATACACGTCTGTAACCCTCAGCGCTCCCACAGCACAGATGTGAGAAGAATAAACAGGAACTGTGAGAGGCCTCCACTCCAGGAAGCACAGCAGGTGACTCTCAGAGTGCCAGGGGGCCTGCAGGGTACTGCTTAACCTTTCCACTGTGTGTGTGTAGCTGTGTGTGTATATTGTGTACAATTGTGTGTGTGTATCTGTTGGTAAAGCTGCACCTTCAGTTATTCAAGTGACCCGACGTATTGTAGAACATAATCTCACCAAATTCTGCTTCTCTTCCAGCCGGGACCCTCCATCTCCTGCACCTCCTGTTCAGCCTCCTAACAAGTGCTCCCCTCCTCCTTTCCCACAACCCTCTGTGAGGCAGCATGTGGCTCCTGGAGAGGATCCGTGGCACTGTGGACCACAGCGGCGGGCGTCAGACGGGTGACGCAGGCGACAAGCAGGCAAAGGGTGGTCCCTACAGCAACGTGCTAACCCCAGACAAGATCCCTGACTTTTTCATCCCCCCCAAACTCAGCAGCATCCCAGCTGAGGGGGCCGGAGCTGAGGGTGTCCCTGCAGCTGAGGTGGTTCCATCCAAACCCAACCTAGGCACCTCCGCCTCTGAGCAGAACCTGTCAGGCCGGCGCCCCCAGCGGAGCCCCCGCCTTCCAACCAAGGCTGCGTCTGAGAGCCGCAACCTTCTGCGCTCTGCCAACCGGCACATCATCCAAATCGAGAGCGCTGACGAGTGGGCATCAGAGGAGGACCTGGGCACCAATGCGGACCCTCAGTCCCAGAATGCCATGTCCCTCCCATATGTGCCCAAGGCCCAGACCTCATACGGCTTTGTGACCCTGATGGAGAGCCCCCACACACGCCGCAAGGAGTCCCTCTTCCACAGCGAGCAGGGATCTCTCTCCCCGTGCCCCTCCCAGTCCAGCTCTCCCAGTTCCCAGAGGCGTGGTGGAACAGAGGGGGGAGGAGGAGGATCCCAGCTGAACCCCTCGGACTTTGGCATGTCTCTGATGAACCCGTACCGTTATTTCAGTGGCGGGGAGAGTGACACCTGTTCCTCGGCGGAGTCCTCCCCCTTCAGCTCCCCACTGCTCTCCCGCTCTGTGTCTCTGCTCAAGATCTTCACCCCAGACACGCAGTCCAAGCTCATCAAGCTAAAGCACTCGGTAGCCAGGAACAGCTCCCTGTCCACGGATGAGTGCAGCTCGGCAGACACCAGCCCCAGCATGCCCAGAAGGAGGCTGCGAGGAGCAAAGGCGGCCGGGGTTGGTGCCAATCAACCGAACATGCTTCCCCATGACCTCCTGCAGAAGGAGCACACCGTGGGGCTCAGCAAAGGAGGCAGCATGAGGTTGGCGGCAGAGTACGACCCCTCTACCGCCCGGCTCAGGGTACGACTGATAGCGGCGGAGCATCTGTTCGACAAGGTGTGCGACCTGAAGGGGATCAACTGCTGCGTGGTACTGTATCTGAACCCGGGCAAGGTGCATCGGCAGCGCAGCACCATCATCAAGAACAGCCGCAACCCCGTCTTCAACGAGGACTTCTTCTTCGACGGGCTAGTGGCCGGCAGCGCCAAGAAGATGTCGCTGAAGCTGAAGGTGCTGAACAAGGGAAGCAGCCTGAAGAGGGACACGCTGCTGGGGGAGAAGGAGGTCCCTCTGGCTGCTCTGCTGCCCTTCCTATGAGCGCAGAGGAGAGAAGGAAAGAGGGGATGGAGGGTACAGGTGTGTGAGAGAAGCGCCGGTTGTGTTCTGCGTGTGTCTTGCAGAGCGTTACGCCAGGACCTGCTTAATACCTCTCACACTGAAGTGCTGCAGAGCATTGGCCAGAGTCCTGCAGAGCATTACTTCCACAGCTACAAACCGCTGAAGAGCACGGCGTCGCCGATGCAGAACATTGTACTTCCATGGTTAGAGAAACCTGCACACCCACAGCTAGAAACCTGCAGAGCATTGCACCTTTAGAGAGATACAGACAACTGCAGACTTTTGCACCTCACCTTTAGAAAAATCTGTGAAGAACTGCCCCTATACAACTAGACACCTGCAGAGCATTGCACCATTACTTCTGCAGACAATCGCACCATGCTACTTAACCCCTTCAGTAATGTGCTGTTGTGCAGAGCCCCAAATTACTGACCTGAATAACACAGACCCGCAGAGTATTACTGCTTATGCAAAAAATGTCTGCAGAGCATTTCATTTTACCCTCCTCACTGCTAGACCAGCAGACTGTCACTCCGTCTGGGTAGAGCAAACGATGAAACCCGTGGATATATTTTATTCTTCACCTCTGGGCTGCAGATAAAGTGCACACACAGCGAGTGTTAGTGCCAGAAACTCCAAGGGAACAGCACAGCTCGGCCAACCGCGAAACCAGCTGATAAGGAACCCAGATCCCTTCCAAACAAACAGTAGCAGCCAGCGCCTGTCACTACCCTGCCATCCTGTCAATGCCCTACTGTCACTACCCTTCCATCCTGTCACTACCCTGCCCTCCTGTCACTGCCCTACTGTCACTACCCTGGAATCCTGTCACTGCCCTACTGTCACTACCCTTCCATCTTGTCACTACCCTGCCATCCTGTCACTGCCCTACTGTCACTGCCCTCCCATCCTGTCACTACCCTGCCCTCCTGTCACTGCCCTCCTGTCACTACCCTGCCCTCCTGTCACTATCCTGCTCTCCTGTCACTATCCTGCCCTCCTGTCACTATCCTGCCATGCTGTCACTAACCTGCCCTCCTGTCACTAACCTGCCCTCACGTCACTACCCTGCCCTCCTGTCACTATCCTGCCCTCCTGTCACTACCCTGCCCTCCTGTCACTATCCTGCCCTCCTGTCACTATCCTGCCCTCCTGTCACTATCCTGCCCTCCTGTCACTATCCTGCCCTCCTGTCCCTATCCTGCCATGCTGTCACTAACCTGCTCTCCTGTCACTAACCTTCCCTCCTCTGTCCCTATCCTGCCATGATGTCACTACCCTGCCATGCTGTCACTACCCTGCTTCCCTGCCATCCTGTCACTACCCTGCCATCCTGGTCACGTGCACCCCCTCCATCTCCCTGCCCTCCTGTCACCAGCACACCCTCCTGTCACCTGCACGCCATGCTGTCACCTGAATGCCCTCCTATCACCTGCATACCCTCCTGTCACCTGTATGCCATCCTGTCACCGCCCTGCCATCTGAATGCCATCCTGCCACTCGGTCACCTGAATGCCTTTCCTCCACTGACCCGTCACTCCAACCTTCCTCATTGCATAATTAGATGGAGTGTGAATACGAGGGGTCTGTGAAGCAGCGCACAGAGCTGTTTATTTCAATGCATTGCACCAAATATATGCAGCTCATCCATCAGGTTGCTTACTGTAACTTTCACACATTTGACACATCTTGTTATAATATGTGCTTCCTATAACCCACTCCTCTAGCTCCTCCTATTGCTACATATGTAGTAACAGCTCCCTGAAGATCTTCCTATTGCTCAGTGTAACCGCTTCCAATAACGCCTCTTTCTCCATATAACAGCTCCTTATAACTTCTCCTATTGCCCCATATAACTGATCATTAACTCCATCTACCATCAGTTTGGCTGCACTGTTGCCTTGATACACAATCCAAAAGCGTTATAAGCCTCTGTTTGTTCTCCCTTTTATAATGCAGGTACTTCTAACAGAGATTAGGTTAATAAGGACCACTTAGCCCTACATGTTCTCCCCATACACCCAAAAGAATCTGCTGCCCTCCCCACTGACTTGTTATAACCCTCCCATTACACCCCAACATCCTGCTGCCCTCCTCACTGCCCTAGTATACCCCTAACTATACACCACAATATCCTGCTGCCCTCCTCACTGCTGTTATACCCCGCCCTAAAACCCCCAACACCCTGCTGCCCTCCTCACTGCTGTTATACGCCTCCCTATACACCCCAACACCCTTCCGCCCTCCTCACTGGCAGAAAGTTCAGCAAAGCGCACCTGTACAATATAAACAAGAATCATGACAAAAATAAAAAAACAAAGATTGAGGCAACCACCAGGTGCCTCGTGGATATGCAGACAGCCAAACTCCCGCAGTTCCAAACTAGCGCTGATCCAGAGCACACCGAACTTGCATAAAGAAATGGCTTTCTTTAGCTATTATCATAATGTGTAGCTAAATAAAGCCATTTTTTTGCACGTATGCTCAGTCATCTCTACTTTGATCCTGCTCACTGGCACATGTATAGCCCACAGAATAAAGGTCACAGTTACACACGCTGCAGGTTGGACACTGGGGATGGTGCAGTTCTGTAGGACAATGCTAAGTGATAGATGATTCCAGCACTTTTACTGTACAGTATGTTACAAACTAAACTGCTGGTTTTTATCAGACTACAGAGTAATCCATCGATGGACATAATAACTACCCCCCCCCCCCCACGGCACAGAAGCACCCCCACCCACCTAAACCATCCCAGCAATGTCAGACACTCCTACAAAGACAATGCACCGTGAAGCTGACCTGCGGAAATACCTTTAGGCAGGTGTCACCCGTCTTCTCCACGTGCCAAAAGCCCTCCTCCCCCTCCATACCTGGGTATTTATAGCTTCATGCTGGATCTGAGCAATGCAAGAAGATTTAACCCATGTATTTCTGTACGAGCATATACATCTGTTACAAGCTCCCCAGGCACTGAGGGGGTTAATAACCGCCTTTGTTTGGAACAAAGAGATCAAATAATCTGCCTTTCTCTCCATCCCTTCTCTGGTTCCCTTATCCTCCCTTTTCCATCTCTAACTTCTCTTTCTCCTGTGCCTCTCCCTGTGCTTTCTCTCCATCCCTTCTCTGGTTCTCTTATCCTCCCTTTTCCATCTCTAACTTCTCTTTCTCCTGTGCCTCTCCCTGTGCTTTCTCTCCATCCCTTCTCTGGTTCTCTTATCCTCCCTTTTCCATCTCTAACTTCTCTTTCTCCTGTGCCTCTCCCTGTGCTTTCTCTCCATCCCTTCTCTGGTTCTCTTATCCTCCCTTTTCCATCTCTAACTTCTCTTTCTCCTGTGCCTCTCCCTGTGCTTTCTCTCCATCCCTTCTCTGGTTCCCTTATCCTACCTTTTCCATCTCTAACTTCTCTTTCTCCTGTGCCTCTCCCTGTGCTATCTCTCCATCGCCCATTCAGAGTTTCATTGCCTGAAGTACAGCAGCTGTCAGCTGTCAGAATCCTATGTTTAAATAGGTTACATATACATAGTTACATATACATAGTAGATGAGGTTGAAAAAAGACATAGGTCCATCAAGTTCAACCTATGCTAAATTTAGACAACAGGTGTTTCTAACCCAGCAATATTTCTCCCCAGAAATTGTGTTTGTAAATACTGTTTGCTTCTATGCATGGAATATTTCGATATTTGCACGGATGTTGCTGAGGTTTGTTCCCCTCCCAGCTTGTGGTATGTTTTTGTTGTTTTTTTTTCCGAGAAGTGTTTGCATGGAATTTACTTTACACTAAGACACAGATTAACCCCTGCACTGCTGGAAGGAACACGTCTTTATGGAGTTCCAGTAGACCCCTGTACTGCAGATAAAATGATCACCTGTGAGCACATTCACATCTCAGACAGGTCTACAACCCCACCGTTCCCCATTATCCCGTAGCATACAGTGCTTCCACTGCAGCCAGGGGTTCTGGGAAATTACATGCAAAAGTGCACACGTGTCACCTTTTCCTGGACAAACCCTATAAGCGTATGCCTGCTGCATTTCACAGCTTTTCAGCACAGCCTGGGTTAAAGAAGTGCATTGCCAGTGACCCTACTCTCAGCTATTTCAGCCTTTTGGGTCTGATCAGTGTGAAGCTGGTAATACTGTCTACGGAACGTGAAGCTGGTGATACCGGCTACGGAACGTGAAGCTGGTGATACCGGCTACGGAACGTGAAGCTGGTGATACCGGTTACGGAACGTGAAGCTGGTGATACCGGCTACGGAACGTGAAGCTGGTGATACCGGTTACGGAACGTGAAGCTGGTAATACCGGCTACGGAACGTGAAGCTGGTAATACCGGCTACGGAACGTGAAGCTGGTAATACCGGCTACGGAACGTGAAGCTGGTAATACCGGCTACGGAACGTGAAGCTTGTAATACCGGCTACGGAACGTGAAGCTGGTAATACCGGCTACGGAACGTGAAGCTGGTAATACCGGCTACGGAACGTGAAGCTGGTAATACCGGCTACGGAACGTGAAGCTGGGATAGGTTTCACACACACATTATATAAGTTATGGTGAGTAAAAAAGGGACTCCTGCATGTAACACAAAAGGATAGAGAGAAGGAGCAGATGGGATACTTGCAAAGAGGGGACATAGGTAGGGGATACTGACAAAGAGAAGGGACAGTCACAGAGGGGACACGGATTGGGGATACTGACAGAGAAGGGACAGTCAGAGGGGACACAGGTAGGGGATACTGACAAAGAAGGGACAGTCAGAGGGGACACAGATAGGGGATACTGACAAAGAGAAGGGACAGTCACAGAGGAGACACGGATTGGGGATACTGACAAAGAGAAGGGACAGTCAGAGGGGACACAGACAGAAGACATGCAGTGTTGTAATGTGATGATTTCCCCCCAGTGCATCTATCGCTGGCCTCTCTGGCCCTGAGTGGGGTTGGTATATTTCATGGTGATGTTATTTTAAGCTATTTACGGACTTCCAGTGTCGCGTCCCTCCCGCTCACCTCTGAGGACCAGTCCATATTGTTTTTACGTTATCAGGCTCAGCTGGTGCTGGTTTTACTGCTCTCCTTTTAGTGATCAGTCCAATTCCCCACTATAGAAAATCCGTAAGCATAGGAGAGTCAAAACACAGACTGACTGGGCATGCCTCCGGGGGTTGGGGTGAGGAGTATCACCCTAAACCACGGGTGGCCAACTCCAGTCCTCAAGGGCCATCAACAGGTCAGGTTTTCCGGGTATCCCTGCTTCAGCACAGGTGGCTCAATCAGTTGCTCAGTCTTTAACTGAGCCACTGATTGAGCCACCTGTGCTGAAGCAGGGATATCCTGAAAACCTGGCCTGTTGGTGGCCCTTGAGGACGAGTTGAGCACCCCTGCCCTAAACACATCTGCCGTCCTGCATTGAAATAATACATTTGTCTGCATTTATTTGCACTTTGCTGTCTCCGGCAGCATCGGAAAAACCCAGCAAGACTCAAAGATAGCAAAGCTGCGTCAGGCAGTACGACTTCCTGTGATGTCACTAGCGCACCTCAACGCACCCCTTCGCTCCCATGGGATGCCTGCACCATTGTTGCCACCTCCGTCAGTGAAGGGGTGAGAGAGACCTGCAGAGGTCCTGTAGGTGACATTAACCCTTTACACTCCCAGAGGATGGGCTCCAGCAGTGAAGGGGTTACCAGGGGTGGCCAACTCCAGTCCTCAAGTACCACCATCGTGTGAGGTTTTCAGTATATTTCTGCTTCAGCACAGGTGGGTCAGTCTTTATGATTGAGCCACCTGTGCTGAAGCAGGGATGTCCTGAAAACCTCACATGTTCGTGGCCCTTGAGGACTGGAGTTGGCCACCCCTGGGTAAAGCTGTCCCGTGGTGCAGTGCAAACCTCCACGTCTCAAGTGTGAAAACGTGGCGTCCTTGCGTGGCCCACTTCCGCGGGCGTACAGAGTTCACTCTATTCCTAACCCTGTGCCACTTTTTCCTGACGTAACGTGAGTGTCCAAAGTGAGGGGCTTGGCCTGCGGTCACCCCGTGCCTGCTGCAGGAGGTTAACCTCCCCTCTCCCTGACTGTCTTTTTTTTGTAACCTTATGAATATTTCTCTGGTTTGTTATATTTGGAATGATGCATTTTTTGAGCAAAAAAAACCATCTTAATATTTGACAAAAAAAAAAAAGAAGTGTTGATTGTTTATATAAAAAGAAAAGTTGCATTTTTTTCTGTGCAATAAATTAGATTTGTAAGACGGGTATACAAACTGTGTGTGCGCTTTCGTTAACCCGTGTGTGTGAGTTCTTCAGTCCAAACACTCTTTATATCAACACATCGCGTGTCTTTTATATGTCTGGGCTGCCACAGATGATTGTTTGTAATACACGTAGAAGAGGTGTGTGTTTGTGTTTGTGTGTGTATGTGTGCTCTAGGGTTGCCAGGCAGCTTCTCCAAAAATACCGAACACAATAGTTAAAGATGTGATGCGCTCAAAACACACACACACCCCTCTCACCTCTCTGCTCCATGCTGTTTCCTCCTCTCTTTGACCCCACCCCCAGGCTCCTGACACCTCCTCCTGATTGTCTCCCTCTCTGGTTAGGGAAATCCCGCAGCCCCCAAGCCGGTCAGATCACTATGCCCAGAGAGGTAATACCGGACACATACATGTCCAGTATTACCTCTAATTTTTTACTGGACAGTCTCCAAATGCAAGAAAGTCTGGTTCAATACTGGACACCTGGCAACCCTGTGCGGTTGTGCCAGATCCACTGAGCTCCGGTAAGATAACGTGTATCTTCAAAGGCCCATAACATCATGTTAGGTCATGTTTTCGGTCAGAAACAGCATTGTGGTAACTATAATGGCCGTTACCTAGGTTAATGGGGTGCCCTATTAGCTCATTCACCCTGAAAGAGATGTGTGCAGAGGTACATATAATGGAGACCGATTGGCTTTATTGAGCCTGTTCCTTTCTCCAGGCAAAACATACAAAAAACACAAAATAACAAACCCCTATCCCCTTGTAAGGGCTAACTTACTTCCCCAGACCCTATCTGCAGGACTGGAGGGATATTCCCATTACCAGCCTATAACCCCAAAGTCTCAGGAAGTACGTTAAGCAGGTGGCCCTCCATGTCAGTCCCTGGCAGGTTCCAGGGTCCTCTGTGTCCAGGAAATATAGGTGTCTGTGTGTCTTGATCTCAGCACAGCCTTTGTGATCAAGACAGTATCTGTGTGCAGGCTTCTCTGCTCTCCTTCTGTCAGCCCAAAAGTGAGCTAAGGAATCTCTCCTGTGTCTCACTAGGCTTTTTACAGACGTCTCATTAGTCCAGGTGGAGACTAGTTAATTGAGTGGCTGCAATTAACTATCTCTCTGCTGGATTCTCAGAGCTCTGCAGCTGCTTTATTTAAACACGGATAAGTCCCTGTTACACAACAAAGATTAATCAAGGTTAACGGGGCCCACTACCCCCAAAGATTTGTTAGGCCTCGGGCATGGTGCCTCGGGCCGCCCTGATCAGCGCTCCTGCTCTGCCTCGCCTGCTCAAACTGGAGCTTTTTTGTGTCCTGGCAGGCGAGGCAGTGAGCGCGCTTTGGGGGCGGAGCGGAGGCGTGGCGGAGGCGGAACAGAGGCGTGGCGGGAGGCGGGGCTAGTCCCTCACTCCCATTGGATGTAAGCGGTCACGCGACCGCTCCTCCGCTTCCCTGAGCGGCAAATTTTAAATTTGCCTGTCTGCTCAGAATTTCTCAGCCTCCGCACGCATGCGGAAGCAGCTGCTAAAGCCGCGCTGATGACAGATGCAGGGGGAAAGTGCATCTGCTCAGCGCAGCTCAGCACAGCCCTATCTACTATGTCCCAGAACCTTAAGGTTAATGGGGGGAACTTAGCTCAGTCATACCTAAAGGTGGAGTTAGTCCCATCCAAACCTAGCAAATGGGAGGAGAGGGAGAGGGAGAGTCTGGGTAGGAGTAATGCTAAGACATACTTAACGCCCCATTATTGGAAGCTAACACAACATAACAAGGTGACGGTAATCCTGGGCCGGCTGATAATACTGCGGGGCTCGGGGCAGGGAACTGGTGCGGGGCCTTTTACCTTCTCCTTCGTGATGTCTTCCTGCTGTGTCCCTCGTCATGGCGCCGTGATGTCATGCGGCATCGCGTTGCCTTGATAACGGGAGGTCACGTGGCACCATGACATCATGTGGCATTATGTTGTCACGGCAACTCGGTGCCACAGGGCGTCACGTTGTCATAACAATGTGGCGCCTCATGACACCCCGTTGTCATGGCAATGCGACGCCATCTGACATTGCGGCGCCATGCTGAGGGACACTGCAAGAAGACATAGCGAAGGAGAAGGTGAGGCCGAGTCCCCGGTGGTCACGGCGGCACGCGCTATGGCGTGCGCGCCACGCACCACAGCACAGTCCTCTATGGGGCAGGCCCCAGTGGCTGTGTGTGTGGGCGCGCAAAGCGCTGTGACGTGTACGCTAGCAGGGAAGACAAGAATTGTGTCTCCCCATGCCGCGACGCGGTCATGTGGTCGGTGCGCAGCCAATGGAAGGGCAGATATGCCCCGGCATGGCCGCGCCCCCATCATGGCCCCGCCCCCTGTGCTCCCCTACAGACCACCGATCGTGGCTGTAGTCTCTGCACGCGTCGCCAGGCGCGCGTGCTGCAGGGAGGACTGTGGCCATAGCCTAAGGCCCCGCTCACTCTGCTAGCTACACGAAGCGCGCGCACGTTCGTCACTCTCATGTTGGACAATGGGAGATTTCAGACTTGAAATTGCTCCCTGCGGTGAAGTAATGCGCTGACGCTGCTGCAACTCAAGGAGACAACTGAATTTGTGATTTTGTGCGCCAGCCGCGTCACGTGTACTGCGCCAGCCAATGAATGAAAGCTCCACCTTCTTTTTTTTCTAAAAAGAGAATGATGTCTCCCCCCGTCCCGCCTACTGTCAGTTCATTCAGTCTGCTGGGGATGTTCACACATCGCCCGGCAGACAGAGGCGCGCGCACGCAACGTCGGGAAGTAGGCAGCGTGAGCTCAGCGTTAGAGAGTTACAGAGGCCCCGCGCTCTCCTCCGGCAACCAGTTTAATTGTTGTAGGGAAGTGTGCGGGGCCTCTGGTACCGTGGGGCTCGGTGCAGTGGCACCGACTGCGCCGCCATGAAGCCGGCCCTGCGGTAATCTTATGCTGATATGTTTTTGCATATACAGTAATTCGCTGTGTGGATATGCGTTAACCTCAGAGAAAATAACGCCCGTTACTGATTTAGGGAACGTGACATTTTGAGCCCTGACTTAATGGAGCACTGTAGATCTGACCCTAAGTGTGTCTCGGAATGTGTGTGTTCTGAAATGCTGTGTGTGCGAGTTACTTAGTGGTGTTTGTGTGTGTGTTCTGAAATGCTGTGTGTGCGAGTTACTGAGTGGTGTTTGTGTGTGTGTGTGTTCTGAAATGCTGTGTGTGCGAGTTACTGAGTGGTGTTTGTGTGTGTGTGTGTTCTGAAATGCTGTGTGTGCGAGTTACTGAGTGGTGTTTGTGTGTGTGTGTGTTCTGAAATGCTGTGTGTGCGAGTTACTGAGTGGTGTTTGTGTGTTTGTTCTGAAATGCTGTGTGTGCGAGTTACTGAGTGGTGTTTGTGTGTGTGTGCGAGTTACTGAGTGGTGTTTGTGTATGTGTGTGTTCTGAAATGCTGTGTGTGCGAGTTACTGAGTGGTGTTTGTGTATGTGTGTGTTCTGAAATGCTGTGTGTGCGAGTTACTAAGTGGTGTTTGTGTGTGTGTGTGTTCTGAAATGCTGTGTGTGCGAGTTACTGAGTGGTGTTTGTGTGTGTGTGTGTTCTGAAATGCTGTGTGTGCGAGTTACTGAGTGGTGTTTGTGTATGTGTGTGTTCTGAAATGCTGTGTGTGCGAGTTACTGAGTGGTGTTTGTGTGTGTGTGTGTTCTGAAATGCTGTGTGTGCGAGTTACTGAGTGGTGTTTGTGTGTTTGTTCTGAAATGCTGTGTGTGCGAGTTACTAAGTGGTGTTTGTGTGTTTGTTCTGAAATGCTGTGTGTGCGAGTTACTTAGTGGTGTTTGTGTGTGTGTTCTGAAATGTTGTGTGTGCGAGTTACTGAGTGGTGTTTGTGTGTCTGTGTGTTCTGAAATGCTGTGTGCGAGTTACTGAGTGGTGTTTGTGTATGTGTGTGTTCTGAAATGCTGTGTGTGCGAGTTACTGAGTGGTGTTTGTGTGTGTGTTCTGAAATGTTGTGTGTGCGTGTTACTGAGTGGTGTTTGTGTGTGTTATGGAGTGCTGTATGTGTGTATCACTGAGTATTGTATAGTGCTGTGTGTGTGTGACTCACGGAGTGCTGTGTGTGATGTCTGTTAGAGTAGGATGTGTTTGTGGGGTGTGTGTGTGTAGCTGCCATTAATGTAAAATGGGTTACAGTGCGGAGTGAGTCTCAGCGATATAGAGGGGGCGGTAGATTTTAGTGGGAGAAAGTTAGGACTCTCATTTACATTTACTGTATTAAACCTATTACCAACCCTTCTATAAGTGACATTCTTGATGGTAACCCAACTCCTGATAGTTCCCTGTTAACGCTGCGGTTCCCTGCGGCTCTCAATCTTAGGTACAGTAAAATATTCCCATCTTCTCCTCCCAGACGTTTGGGCTGCCAAGAGCATGACACCGTGACTGTGGGAAGAGGCTTTTACCTGTCACACTGTCCTGAAACAAGTAGGGGAGGAGGGAGTGTGAAAAGGATGGAGTCTCAGGAGGATGAATGAGAAGCCTCACTGCTGATCCTTCCTGTATACTCCTGACCTCTATATAAAGGATAATCTTGTATTGTGACACTCTGCCATCACCTGCAGTGACCCCCTGATTACCGGGACAGTCGCACACACTACTTGTTCAGATAAGATCCTCTCCCAGACAGGGCTGTGCCCGGGTCATCATGACATGTCCATGCAGTCCAGTCTTTATTGTTTTTGTTTGGGATGATTGGTTAAAAAGTCCAAACAAGATTTTTTATGGGGATTTTAGAAAAATAAATAAAGAGAGGAATGGATCCTTTTTTCAACAGATATAAAGATCTCTGCATGTGTCAGGGATAAAACTTTATTAAATGAAATTAAGTGGAATGTAGATTTCTTACTATATTATAAAAAAAAGTATTGTCCACCCCTCCATGAGATATACTGTAGCTCATCGGTGACATCATAATGCACATAGCCTGGTGGCAGATATGTAGAGTCAGATAGCTATACAGTTTAGAAAGATAGCAGCCGAAGAAAGAAAGAGAGTGTTAGTTGACATGTGAGGAGAAAGCAAGAGTGCTGGGGAAGGAGAAAGAGGCGCAAAGAGATGCGATGGAGAGAGAGAAAGGAGGGAGAGAGAGGAGTTGGCGACGATAGAGAAAGTGGGGATGAAAGAGAAGGAGGGAGGAGAGAAGGTGGGAGAAGAAAGAAAAGGTGAGGAAGAAAAACTCATTATTTTGCGGAGGATGGGGTTGGCACGCGAAGCGCGCATGGGCTGAGACCGAGTCCTGATACTCGAAGAGAAAAAAGAGAAATGCAGAGAGAGAAAAAAGGAGTGTTGCTTCTGGCACATAAATAGTAGCCCATTATATACTAGTATCCTGCTGCCTTGCCTTCCTCACTGCGGCACCTCTCTCCCCTGCCCGTTTCTCTCCCTCACCCCCCACTTTTCTCTGTCCTCCCTTTTATGCCGCACAAATGATAATCCCGGAGCGAGCCTGCTCTAAGTCTCAGCGGGATGTAACTCACAGAGCTGAAATGAATGGGTACCCAGAGTGCTGTGCGGACAGATCAAACCCGACACGTTCTCTGCTACCGGGGAGATCAGACACCGCTCACCCCCGCACTGAGCTATCTCACTGTGCGCCCTCCGGGGGCATCGAATCAGAGCAAGCGTGCCCTCTTTTAACCTCTTAACCCGTTGGCTGCACTTCCATCTCTGCACAGAACACGATGCATTGATACATTCATTTTCTAGTATACTCTCTTGACATCCGTTTTAACCCCTCCACTGCTGAACGGGCCTGCAGCGCATCGCAGATAGAGGAAAATCAAGCTGTATATACCGGTGACAGCAAAATAATAACAGGTTTTTTTTTATATCGTGCTGCATCCTGTAGAGCTTACAGAGGGTGGGATGTGAGATCCCTGGCAGTGAAGGCGTTAATGTGCAGGGGAGAGGAGGGGGGGGGGTGGGGTGCAAGATTACTGCTGGGGTCTCTTCCCGTTTCCTTGGCTATAACTAGATAACTTTGTCGGCGAAGGATAGGGACTGCTCTAATAGTTACCATGGAAACCTCCCAGGGCCTGCGAGCTCAGACTGCTTCGCTAACTCTGCTAACTCCCACTTCAATTTGCCACTGACGTGGGGTCGAGCGGGTCACGTCAAGGGATTGGCCCAGGTTTTCCCCCACCTCTTGCTCGGTGCTCTGGGTGTGAGCTGAGCCGGCAAATTCCAAAGGATCAGAACAGTGAAGCAAGACTTTATAATGGGGAAAATCTAATGATAGGGAGAGAAATCCCAGGGAAGATTATAGGAGCACCCCCTGCTGGGAAGTCTCATTCATTGGAGGACGGTTTCACTCATTGGGAAGCAGTCTCTCTCATTAAAGGGCAGTCTCATTCATTGGAAGTCAGTCTCACACATTACAAGACCGTCTCACTTATTAAATGGCAGTGTCACTGATTGGAAGGCAGTCTCATTCATTAAATGGCAGTGTCCCTCATTGGAAGGCAGTCTCACTCATTAAATGGCAGTGTCACTCATTGGAAGGCAGTCTCACTCATTAAATGGCAGTGTCCCTCATTGGAAGGCAGTCTCACTCATTAAATGGCAGTTTCACTCATTGGAAGGCAGTCTCACTCATTAAATGGCAGTTTCACTCATTGGAAGGCAGCCTCACTCATTAAATGGCACTGACACTCATTTGAAATTAGTCTCACTATTATTGCTCATTGGTGGACAGTCTCACTTACTGGAAATCAGCCTCACTCATTGGAAGGCGGGCTCACAAATTACAAGGTGGTCTCACTCATTAAAGGGCAGTTTCACTCATTTATTACAAAGCAGTCTCACTCATCGTAAATCAGTAACACTGATCGTAAGGCAATATCACTCATTGGATGCCGGACTCACTCAATGGAAGGCCAGTTTCATTCAATAAAGGACAATTCAACTCATTGGAAGATAGCCTTACTCATTAGAAGGCTGCCTCCTTCCTTCTCTTTCTCTCTGACTTTAAAACCTTCAGTCAGCCAGGAAATAGTGGTACTCACGTGTTAGCAGCTTTAGTGGCCTCATAGGGCCCTTAATGGTTTGGGGGCCCCATTTCTCCCCTATTCCAGCTTCGATCAGCTCTGTATGCACTCGAGCTACTGTCACCTCATCCCGTACGCAATTAACGCTCGCTGGACGGAGGCTTCACTTGGTGACGGTGCACGAAGGAAGCCTCATGTCGCTCGCTATCACTGAATGTGGTGAGTGAAGAGAGGCTCCCAACAAAATATTTTCCTGGCACCCCTCAAAAACCAAGAGTCGCCCTTTCATCCCAATATCACTTTATAGTTCAGAACCTGTAAGTTCTGCTAATTTGGCTCATTGAAGCACCAGGGTTGATCAGAAGGAAATCAGAACTTGAGGAGGGGCTCAAACCTCAACATATTCTTGTCCATTACAATTAGTTAGCAAACGAGAGAGAAAGAAAGAAGGGGAGGGGAGGAGGGAAGCGTGAGAGAGGGGAGGGGGGGAAGAGAGAGAGGGGGGAAGAGAGAGAGGGGGAGAGGGGAGAAAAAAGAGGGAGAGGGGTGGGGGAAAAAGAGGGAGAGGGGGTGGGGGAAAGAAAGAGGGAGAGGGGGTGGGGGAAAGAAAGAGGGAGAGGGGTGGGGGAAAGAAAGAGGGAGAGGGGGTGGGGGGAAAAAGAGGGAGAAAGAGTGGGGGTAAAAGAGGCAGAGAGAGGGGAGAGGAAAGAAATAAAGGAGAGAAAGAGAGGGAAAGAAAGCAACAGACAGAGTAGAGAGAGAGACGGAGAGAGAGGGAGAGGGACAGAGAGACAGAGAGACGGAAGGGGCCAGGGAGCAGATAAATGTAGCGAGATCTGGGAAAGCACTGACAGATGGAGTGAGAGAGAAGGTGGGAGAGAAATTATAATGACAAGAGGCAGATGGAGAGAGGGAGAGTCACAGGTATGACTGTCACAGGGGCCACCGTTGAGTGACGCTCAGAGGAATCACACAGAACAGGTGCTGGCAGAACAGTGACAACAAGCAACCCAGGAAAACCCAGCCACATGATTAACCCTTTCACTGCCACGGTGGGCCCAAATGCATTGCAAAGCAAACGGATAACAAGCAATATAAGTAACAACATAATAACACACAGAGAGATATACTAACGTGCAGAGAGATATAATAACATACAGAGAGATATACTAACGTGCAGAGATATAATAACATACAGAGAGATATAATAACGTACAGAGAGGTATAATAACATACAGAGAGATATAATAACGTACAGAGAGATATACTAACGTGCAGAGAGATATAATAACATACAGAGAGATATACTAACGTGCAGAGAGATATACTAACATACAGAGAGATATACTAACGTGCAGAGAGATATAATAACACGCAGAGAGATATACTAACGTGCAGAGAGATATAATAACATACAGAGAGATATAATAACACACAGAGAGATATAATAACACACAGAGAGACATAATAATACACAGAGAGATATACTAATGTGCAGGGAGATATAATAACACGCAGAGAGATATAATAACACGCAGAGAGATATAATAACACACAGAGAGATATAATAACACGCAGAGAGATATAATAACACACAGAGAGATATAATAACACACAGAGAGATATACTAACGTGCAGAGAGATATAATAACATACAGAGAGATATACTAACGTGCAGAGAGATATAATAACATACAGAGAGATATACTAACGTGCAGAGAGATATAATAACATACAGAGAGATATAATAACATACAGAGAGATATAATAACATACAGAGAGATATACTAACGTGCAGAGAGATATAATAACATACAGAGAGATATAATAACATACAGAGAGATATACTAACGTGCAGAGAGATATAATAACATACAGAGAGATATAATAACACACAGAGAGATATACTAACGTGCAGAGAGATATAATAACATACAGAGAGATATACTAACGTGCAGAGAGATATAATAACATACAGAGAGATATAATAACATACAGAGAGATATAATAACATACAGAGAGATATACTAACGTGCAGAGAGATATAATAACATACAGAGAGATATAATAACATACAGAGAGATATACTAACGTGCAGAGAGATATAATAACATACAGAGAGATATAATAACATACAGAGAGATATACTAACGTGCAGAGAGATATAATAACATACAGAGAGATATACTAATGTGCAGAGAGATATAATAACACACAGAGAGATATACTAACATGAAGAGAGATATAATAACATTCAGAGAGATATAATAACACACAGAGATGTAATAACACACAGTGAGTTATAATAACACACAGAGAGATGTAATAACACACAGAGAGATATAATAACACACAGAGAGATATAATAACACACAGAGAGATGTAATAACAAACAGAGAGATATAATAACACACAGAGAGATGTAATAACACACAGAGAGATATAATAACACACAGAGAGATATAATAACACACAGAGAGATATAATAACACACAGAGAGATATACTAATGTGCAGAGAGATATAATAACACGCAGAGAGATACTGTATACTAACGTACAGAGAGATATAATAACATTCAGAGAGATATAATAACACACAGAGAGATGTAATAACACACAGAGAGATATAATAACACGCAGAGAGATATAATAACACACAGAGAGATATAATAACACGCAGAGAGATATAATAACACGCAGAGAGATATAATAACACACAGAGAGATATAATAACACGCAGAGAGATATAATAACACACAGAGAGATATAATAACACACAGAGAGATATACTAACGTGCAGAGAGATATAATAACATACAGAGAGATATACTAACGTGCAGAGAGATATAATAACATACAGAGAGATATACTAACGTGCAGAGAGATATAATAACATACAGAGAGATATAATAACATACAGAGAGATATAATAACATACAGAGAGATATACTAACGTGCAGAGAGATATAATAACATACAGAGAGATATAATAACATACAGAGAGATATACTAACGTGCAGAGAGATATAATAACATACAGAGAGATATAATAACACACAGAGAGATATACTAACGTGCAGAGAGATATAATAACATACAGAGAGATATACTAACGTGCAGAGAGATATAATAACATACAGAGAGATATAATAACATACAGAGAGATATAATAACATACAGAGAGATATACTAACGTGCAGAGAGATATAATAACATACAGAGAGATATAATAACATACAGAGAGATATACTAACGTGCAGAGAGATATAATAACATACAGAGAGATATAATAACATACAGAGAGATATACTAACGTGCAGAGAGATATAATAACATACAGAGAGATATACTAATGTGCAGAGAGATATAATAACACACAGAGAGATATACTAACATGAAGAGAGATATAATAACATTCAGAGAGATATAATAACACACAGAGATGTAATAACACACAGTGAGTTATAATAACACACAGAGAGATGTAATAACACACAGAGAGATATAATAACACACAGAGAGATATAATAACACACAGAGAGATGTAATAACAAACAGAGAGATATAATAACACACAGAGAGATGTAATAACACACAGAGAGATATAATAACACACAGAGAGATATAATAACACACAGAGAGATATAATAACACACAGAGAGATATACTAATGTGCAGAGAGATATAATAACACGCAGAGAGATACTGTATACTAACGTACAGAGAGATATAATAACATTCAGAGAGATATAATAACACACAGAGAGATGTAATAACACACAGAGAGATATAATAACATACAGAGAGATGTAATAACACACAGAGAGATATAATAACACACAGAGAGATATAATAACACACAGAGAGATATAATAACACACAGCGAGATATACTAATGTGCAGAGAGATATAATAACACGCAGAGAGATATACTAACGTACAGAGAGATATAATAACATTCAGAGAGATATAATAACACACAGAGAGATGTAATAACACACAGAGAGATATAATAACACACAGAGAGATGTAATAACACACAGAGAGATATAATAACACACAGAGAGATATAATAACACACAGAGAGATATACTAATGTGCAGAGAGATGTAATAACACACAGAGAGATATACTAACGTGCAGAGAGATATAATAACACGCAGAGAGATATAATAACACACAGAGAGATGTAATAACACACAGAGAGATATAATAACACACAGAGAGATGTAATAACACACAGAGAGATATAATAACACACAGAGAGATATACTAATGTGCAGAGAGATATAATAACACACAGAGAGATATACTAACGTGCAGAGAGATATAATAACACACAGAGAGATGTAATAACACAAAGAGAGATGTAATAACACACAGAGAGATATAATAACACACAGAGAGATATAATAACACACAGAGAGATATACTAATGTGCAGAGAGATATACTAATGTGCAGAGAGATATAATAACACACAGAGAGATATACTAACGTGCAGAGAGATATAATAACACACAGAGAGATGTAATAACACAAAGAGAGATGTAATAACACACAGAGAGATATAATAACACACAGAGAGATATAATAACACACAGAGAGATATACTAATGTGCAGAGAGATATAATAACACACAGAGAGATATACTAACGTGCAGAGAGATATAATAACACGCAGAGAGATATAATAACACACAGAGAGATGTAATAACACACAGAGAGATATAATAACACACAGAGAGATATACTAATGTGCAGAGAGATATAATAACACACAGAGAGATATACTAACGTGCAGAGAGCTATAATAACACACAGAGAGATGTAATAACATACAAAGAGATATAATAACACACAGAGAGATATAATAACACACAGAGAGATATACTAATGTGCAGAGAGATATAATAACACACAGAGAGATATACTAACGTGCAGAGAGATATAATAACACGCAGAGAGATATAATAACACACAGAGAGATGTAATAACACACAGAGAGATATAATAACACACAGAGAGATATAATAACACACAGAGAGATGTAATAACACACAGAGAGATATAATAACACACAGAGAGATGTAATAACACACAGAGAGATGTAATAACACACAGAGAGATATAATAACACACAGAGAGATATACTAATGTGCACAGAGATATAATAACATTCAGAGAGATATAATAACACACAGAGAGATATACTAACGTGCACAGAGATATAATAACATTCAGAGAGATATAATAACACACAGAGAGATATACTATCGTGCACAGAGATATAATAACATTCAGAGAGATATAATAACACACAGAGAGATATAATAACACACAGAGAGATATAATAACATTCAGACAGATATAATAACACACAGAGAGATGTAATAACACACAGAGAGATATAATAACACACAGAGAGATATAATAACACACAGAGAGATGTAATAACAAACAGAGAGATATAATAACACACAGAGAGATGTAATAACACACAGAGAGATATAATAACACACAGAGAGATATAATAACACACAGAGAGATATAATAACACACAGAGAGATATACTAATGTGCAGAGAGATATAATAACACGCAGAGAGATACTGTATACTAACGTACAGAGAGATATAATAACATTCAGAGAGATATAATAACACACAGAGAGATGTAATAACACACAGAGAGATATAATAACACACAGAGAGATGTAATAACACACAGAGAGATATAATAACACACAGAGAGATATAATAACACACAGAGAGATATAATAACACACAGAGAGATGTAATAACACACAGAGAGATATAATAACACACAGAGAGATATAATAACACACAGAGAGATGTAATAACACACAGAGAGATATAATAACACACAGAGAGATGTAATAACACACAGAGAGATATACTAACGTGCACAGAGATATAATAACATTCAGAGAGATATAATAACACACAGAGAGATATACTAACGTGCACAGAGATATAATAACATTGAGAGATATATAATAACACACAGAGAGATATACTAACGTGCACAGAGATATAATAACATTCAGAGAGATATAATAACACACAGAGAGATATAATAACACACAGAGAGATATAATAACATTCAGAGAGATATAATAACACACAGAGAGATGTAATAACACACAGAGAGATATAATAACACACAGAGAGATATAATAACACACAGAGAGATGTAATAACAAACAGAGAGATATAATAACACACAGAGAGATGTAATAACACACAGAGAGATATAATAACACACAGAGAGATATAATAACACACAGAGAGATATAATAACACACAGAGAGATATACTAATGTGCAGAGAGATATAATAACATGCAGAGAGATACTGTATACTAACGTACAGAGAGATATAATAACATTCAGAGAGATATAATAACACACAGAGAGATGTAATAACACACAGAGAGATATAATAACACACAGAGAGATGTAATAACACACAGAGAGATATAATAACACACAGAGAGATATAATAACACACAGAGAGATATAATAACACACAGAGAGATATACTAATGTGCAGAGAGATATAATAACACGCAGAGAGATATACTAACGTACAGAGAGATATAATAACATTCAGAGAGATATAATAACACACAGAGAGATGTAATAACACACAGAGAGATATAATAACACACAGAGAGATGTAATAACACACAGAGAGATATAATAACACACAGAGAGATATAATAACACACAGAGAGATATACTAATGTGCAGAGAGATGTAATAACACACAGAGAGATATACTAACGTGCAGAGAGATATAATAACACGCAGAGAGATATAATAACACACAGAGAGATGTAATAACACACAGAGAGATATAATAACACACAGAGAGCTATACTAATGTGCAGAGAGATATAACAACACACAGAGAGATATACTAACGTGCAGAGAGCTATAATAACACACAGAGAGATGTAATAACACACAGAGAGATATAATAACACACAGAGAGATATAATAACACACAGAGAGATATACTAATGTGCAGAGAGATATAATAACACACAGAGAGATATACTAACGTGCAGAGAGATATAATAACACGCAGAGAGATATAATAACACACAGAGAGATGTAATAACACACAGAGAGATATAATAACACACAGAGAAATATAATAACACACAGAGAGATGTAATAACACACAGAGAGATATAATAACACACAGAGAGATGTAATAACACACAGAGAGATGTAATAACACACAGAGAGATATAATAACACACAGAGAGATATACTAACGTGCACAGAGATATAATAACATTCAGAGAGATATAATAACATTCAGAGAGATATAATAACACACAGAGAGATATAATAACACACAGAGAGATATAATAACATTCAGAGAGATATAATAACACACAGAGAGATATAATAACATTCAGAGAGATATAATAATATGGAGCGCGATATGATCACATGCAGAGCGAATAATATGCAGAGATATAATAACACGTAGAGCAATATAATAAATGCAGAGCCTTACATTACAATGAAACAACACACACACACCCCATATAGAAAATATACTCCACCAGGTTACAAGGAGCGAGGAAGACGTCACCACCCAGATACAGCCAAGAATACACGGGCAATTTACAAGCAGGGTTTGATACTAAAGTCCAATATGAAGTCCAATAATTGAACCTCCAGCTCCACACACACAAAAATAGGTGAAAGCAAATTAGTTACCCAGTTATCATCCAAAGGATGCCGCGGTTGTGCCGTTTCCTACCTATACCGTTACTATCAGCCTAACCGGGCATCCATACGAGGGTCCAGCTACCTTGGCCATTGCTGATGATTTTTATACTATATTGCCTCTATTCGATGTTTTAGCTGCACGTGCATATATTACCTACTTTACACACAAAATGAATTTAATATCCACTATGAGAGTTTGCGCTTTACTTCATTTCTCTTTTCCTAGTTCCCGATGTTGAGCTATCTATTTCATCAGAAGCAACTCTCTCCTATTCAAGGGAAGTTCTTTTAATCACAATTTGTCATTTTTTGATACACCTTTTATATTGTTTAACACCTCGTCTATTGATATTCACTTTTAACGCTTCACAATGTAATTCTGAGCGCACTATGTTTTTTACCAGGCGGTAGTTACACCACTGCTGTAAAAGCTGTGTGAAACAGCAGGCATAAGCTTATAGGGGATTCATGTTAAAATGGATAAAAAAAGTACCACACTGTCAGTGCTCATGTCATTACCCACAAACCCTGGCTGCAGTGAAAGCATTGCATGCTGAGTAATTATGGGGAAAGACAGGTTTGTGAACCTGTCTGAGACGGGAATGTGCTGATATGTGGTATTTTTGTACGCTGTACGGTGAATGGTTTCGGGCACTTTTTTACTCACCGTAACTTACTTTGTGTACCTGCTCTAGTAATAACCTGTTTCATTACTCTAACCTTTCCTCTTTCTGCTCTGTTTATTTCGGGTTTGTTATAATTTTCCGTGACGCCTTTAAAGTGTGTTTTTGATCGCTGCTTTTGTTTCCAGTGAACTTTTAAAGAGGGATTAGGAAGAGGGGCCAGAACGTTATTCTATGTATGTATATATATATATATATATATATATATATATATATATATATATAAAATATATGATGCCAGTCAATGACCAGGCCAATGGGCATGTAACACCGTAATCTGCTAAGGTTAGCACAAGCCCTGCCGCAAGGCTATCGGCATTGCAACTACCTTACCATGCCCCATTGGTGGACCAAAACCGTGTAACCACTTCCACCAACTTCCGTTGGCAAGCAACATCCCGCATGCTGTGATACTAAATAGAGCATAAGCATAATTAAAACATAATTCAAACGGTGGAGCAGAAAGAAGATGGCTGAATAAGAGACGGGTCTAGTAGGGAGGAAACAACCTCTTACACCTGAAATATAACCACATTACATCGCATAATCACCCGCCCAAAGCCCCCAAGAAAAACAACCTCTCACCCAAAAAAGGATGGCACCCAAATCAAATAAAAAGCTCCCATGACTTCTTAAGAAAACAGGACCTCAGGCCCACCCTCAAAGATGGTGCACACTCTCTATGTGCTCCCTCCGACAGGGACACCGGCTCTGAATCCGGCAGGAGCTCACAGACAGGGACAAAACTAGACTTCGGAGGACCTCTTCACTAACCTAAAATCCATGATGGCAGAAGGCGGTTGGAGAGATCCGACTAGACCACCTCGAACAGCGAGTAAATGAGTCAGCAGCCACGGTGAACGAATTAGCCATCAATAGAGCAGAACTCGAAACTACCATGAACAGTATTCTGGAGGTCCAGGAGGACATTGAAAACAGGGCAAGGATGAACAACACTCGAATCAGAAGCATCCCTGAAGCAATTGAAGACCTAGAGGACTACCTACTCGTGTGGTTTAGCTCCCTGCTACCAGATCTCCCAGAAGAACAGCTACTAACAGACCACTGCCACAGGGCCCTGCCCTCGAGACTACCAGCAGCAGAGGAGGCTAGAGATGTGATCTTGAGACTACACTACTTTAAAGTAAAAGAGGCGCTCCTACAGAAGAGAAGAGCTATCCCAGAAATAGTAGTGCAAGGGGCAAGCTGATGGTTTTCCAGCACATGGCACCTACGACGCTGGCAAAGAGAAGAAGCCTTCAACCTATAACAGAAGTACTATGAACTAAAGGGGTCAGTTGCCGATGGGGATTCCCCTTTAAGCTCCAGGTGATTAGAAATGGGATCGCACAAACCCTCAAATCAATAAAGGACATAGTGCAACTCTTCACAGAACTTGGATTGCCCCCTTTCACGGACCTACAACAGATCTCCCGAGTCCCGAAGAATTTCCTGGGTCCCGAAGAATACCCAAGCCAGAGTGGCAGGAGGCTCAGCACGGGAGACGCACCACAATGCCTGCGTCCAACCCAACAACTCGGAGCAGGCCTTGTTTACAGATTCACACTTGCAAGTCCGAATGCAACATGATCGGTGGAATCAAGATGTAAGACACGTGGAGGACATCACTGTAGAGACTGAAGAACAGGTTGAAACAAGCGGATCAGCAACACACCTCCCAGAATGGCCCCAGTGTACCCATCTACCACAGATCATCCAGAAAGGAGGGTGCCGGTCCCCAGTTCCCCCACAGCTATGGGGACAAGGGACGAGGAGATTCCAGAAGTACCCGTTAGGCAGATAAAGGGACCATGGCCGCAGGTTGCACCTGCGGATTCTCACACCCGGTACTCCTCCAAACATACCCCGGGGATGGTATAAATTGGCCAAATCTGGACAGCAGGACAAACCTTCTCTAAAAGCTGGAGGGAAATGAAGAGGCCCGGCCCCTCAGCATAATCCACTGGTACTTTCTCTCCTCCCCCCATTTCTATCCCAACCCTCCCCACCTCTTCCCAATCTCTCCCCCTCATCCTTTTCCCCCCTCCCATGCCAACCACCACACCATCACTAGCCTCCCTCTCAACCCAAGCTCCCTTCACTCTGACCCAACTCCCCCCCTACATATCCCCTCCCCCCCATCACCCAACAGACCCCCTCTTCCCACCCATACTCAAGTGCCTCTCCCCCCACACCCAGGCCATATCCACGCTCTAAGAGTGCAGATTGTAGAAGATACAGCAATAAAACCGGAGTCTGTGTGAAGGGGTTTAAAGGAAGGAAAGTCTGTGATAATGCAGCTATTGATAGAATGGGTCGAACACAGAAACTACGCAAATAATAGATACCTGTATACAGGGCCGCTTTATACATTAGGCAGACTAGGCACAGTGCCTGGGGCCTAAGAACCTTTTAGGGCCTACAATATTTCACTTGAAAAAATACCTAAACAAAAACAATCACAAAATAAGAGAAAACAGCAAATTTTAATTTAAAATGCCTTCGAAGTATCGATACCTTTAAATATCGAAACAAAAGTATCGATGCCAAATATCGCTAGTATCAAAAGAAACAAGCAAACGATGAAATTAGCATAAACATGAGTAAAAATATCGGACACACAGGCCTCTAGAAATAAAAGTGCCTAGGGCCTAAGAAGGTCTTAAAACGGCCCTGCATGTATAGGTTTGAGGGAATTCTGACCAGGTTTCTGCCTCAGTTCTTAGCCCCTTAATCTAGAGTGCAGTCGGTGTGGAGTAACATTTACTCACAATCGTGCACCTTCATTTGTGGTTCCAGCTGATCTGTGTAGATTGATTCTCCTGCTCCAGAAGCACCTCCGCAATCCCCAATGGTGTCCACTCGATCCAAAGTAGCAAAATGAAGAGGTGAATAGATCAAGGTAATGCCACTCCGAGGAAAAAATGGGGAAACTCACCAGAAAAATGAAGTAAAATCAATTAATTAAACTACATAAAAAAAAACATGAACCAAACAAAATTAGCTCCTCCTCCCACGCGTTTCACGCTCCCTGTGGCGCTTTTTCAAGGAGTATCCTTGAAAAAGCGCCACAGGGGGGCGGGAAACGCCTGGGAGGAGGAGCTAATTTTGTATGGTTCATGTTTTTTTTATGTATTTTAATTGATTGTACCTAATTTTTCTGGTGAGTTTCCCCGTTTTTGTCCTCGGAGCGGCAGTACCTTGATCTATTCACCTCGTCATGTCACTACAGAGTAGCCTACGCCAACGAGAAAAGACTACTAGTCTGAGTCTGAACCAGTTAGTCTCTGGTGTACACAGAAGTCGGTCAGGTTGCCGTATGTTCATACAGGAAAGTTCAATGTTACCTATGGTGAAAATATTATAAAAGGTGTGTAACACCCCTTCCCCCAGTCAACAGAAGAGTGCCACCCACACCAAAGTGCATAATGTGTGTTCAGGTGTGCTCTGAGTCTTTGTTATCTTGTTCTCAGGGTGCTGGCATTCGTGCAGGGCTGGTATGGTAAGCAAATAATAGAAGGGCGCGGGGAACTTTTCTTTAACTTGATTCACAGGAAGAACATACACATTTCCTTGGGACGCTCATGCAGCATTTCCCCAAGGAAGCACATCTCTTGCCACTTTGCAGTCACAGTATATGGCAGGGGTTCGCACACTTTTTCCCCTGCGCCCCCCTGCCTGGGCCCCCCTGCCTGCGCCCCCCCCCCCTCTTAATTTGTCTCCGGTGTGAAATGACGCCACAGGTTCGTGTAATGTTGCGTTGCCATGGCAACGCGATATCACTAGGCCCGCTGTGTCGTTTGATGCCGTGTTGCCATGGTGACGCGTCGCCCGAAGCCGCCGGAGACAAGGCAAGAGAACTTACAGAGGCCTCGCATGCTCCCCCAGCATTTGATTTAATTGCTTTGGGAAAGAGCGCGGGGCCTCTAAGCGCCGTGTCCCCCCCCCGCCCCTCCCCCCCAGAAAATCTCCAGTTTGCGCACTCCTGGTATATGGCACTGAATTGCTTGGATGATAGCTGTTCCCACCTCCACTGAGATCCTTTGTCAGGGTGCCCTCTTGCATGAGGAATTACACCCTATCCCCTCTTGTGTGTTGGATACACCTCAGGGCCATACAGAGGGGCCCTAATCTTTAGGAGTGACACTTCCTTAACTGGAAAACAACAAATTGATCCTAATTGTAACAAACATAGTTACAGACTAACAGGTCTTACACTATATACAGCGTGATCCCACATCTCTGACTCCTGGGATCTGAACCTAGAATGTTACATCCCCTCTTTATATACCACTAGTGACATCACTAGTCACCATGACTACTATGGCCCATGGGAGGGATCCAGGGCTTCTCCTTTTCAGGTCTGGAACATATACCAGCAGCCATGAGGGGG